>NC_060176.1:20061233-20126233 GCF_021184085.1 Oncorhynchus gorbuscha
GGAATACTGTCTGCAGGTGCATCCCTCCTTCTCATTGGATGCCAATAAAATGTCATTGAAAACAGTCGGGTTCACTTCAGAGGCTACAGCCTCTCGTCCAGTACTGTATGACCAAATGATCTTACAATATCCAGCCTCCCTCAGCTGTATATATTACTGCGGTGGACATGCTGAAGTGAGACTCGGGCTGGTGAGCGGAAGTAACTCAATACAGGAGACTACTTTCTTGCGAGCCTGCTAAGATCAAACAGACATTAGTATTATGCTCATCGGGAGTCGTCAAAGGAGCAGTAAAATAGGAAGTACCACCTATCGCTTCTCATTACCGGAATTAAGCCAAAACGATGGACTTCTTACTTCTCATTCCACAGTGACAATTCTTCAGAAGATTAACGTTCTGAGCTCAAATTCCAGGAGAGACAGGAAAAAAAGAGAGGGAGGAGCGGAAGGAGGGAATGAGAGCACTACTGAATGTGATTCCCAACAGACATCTGGAGAGTACTGACAGTATTCAAGGCATGTGAATTTATCTAGCACAGACGTGCTGCAGGGACTTGGGTGAAAGAGCACACGCTGAGCAAATTCTGTAGCTGAATGGAGACGTACCATTTAAAACATAATGTGACTATGGTAGTACATTTAGTCTATGGTAATTACATACAACCATAGAACCAACAACATGCAAGAGGACATATCACCTCGATCATAAGCTGAGAAAGTGACTATACTCCAGATGTGAGATCGCAGAACAAGAGCATATACTTGTGTCCTGTTGTGTGGAGCTCTCAGGGTTGTTCTCTCTCAGTGGGGTACCTGCTCCCTCAGGGTTTCCCCAGCACACAGCCACACAGTCCCTTCAGATCAATGTCTTCTGTCACTGTTCTTCACAAAGTGCACAGTGTTTCTACAAAATGTGAGAAGCTGCCACAGCTCAAACCAAATGTCAACGGAATGTGTTACAGATGGGATTTTAGGGCACTTACAATCTTGTGAGTTTGCTATTTCAAACCAACATGTTTTGTTCTGAAAGAGAATCTCCTGGGATTATTCAAAAACTTTTTTTTTTAAATCTCTAAACTTAATTTAAGCCTAAAAACTGTAATGTAATGATATGAAATTCTGTATGACTGTGGTAATAAAGGAATAAAACAACCCAGTGTCCTCGGGGGAAATACTTGTCTTTACAAACAGAAGCTATGGAGGTACCATAATTAGGACATGTCACAGAGTCATCAATTGTCTGCCACTACAGGAATCTTGCACTGTTCTTCCATGATGAATTTCCATCATGTCAGCTTAATGGGGAGCTTAATGGGGATAAAATCCCATGTCAGCTTAATGGGGATAAAATCCCAGCTAAGGCAGTCCCATGAAGGGTGTTGTGTGGTGATGGGGAGAGCCATGGGAGATGGAGAGATGGTTACCTTATGTATGGATCTATCCTCAAATAACCTGTGTGGCTCTGTAGATTGGATGGATAACAGTGGTCTTGGAATGCACTCCCCCCGGGTGGAAGGAAAATACTGGATCGTTGAATGATCAGGACAGTGAACTTCCATGGTATATCAACTTCATGGAGTAAGTGGAGAGTAAGGATCCATGTCGGAAGGATGCATGTAGATGCATGTCAGCTATATAACTACATAGTTGAACCACATTGCTTTATATAGAATACTGGGAATCCTAGACACTAATTCGGCCCACTGAGACCACCGTCTGATCATTATATTCACAGAGGAGGTCCACTAACTCGGAACATGCTAACATTACCAACCATTAAGTACATTGAACTGAACCATAACTTGGCTATACTTGATCAAATGCAAGAGAAAGGCCATAATGTATTATTGTAAAATGCAAGAGAAAGGCCATAATGTATTATTTTATCCCAGGAGCAAATTAGATTATGGCCACTAGATGGCAGCAGTGTATGAGCAAAGTTTTAAACTGATCCAATGAACCATTCCATTTATTTACAACATTTTGTATCAAGACTGCCAAAATGTGCCTAATTGGTTTATTAATACATTTTCAAGTTCACAACTGTGGACTCTCCTCAACAATAGCAGTATATTATTTCACTGTAAGATCTACTGTAAATTGGACAGTGCAGTTAGATTAACAAGAATTGAAGCTTTCTGACAATATCAGACATGTTTATGTCCTGGGAAATGTTCTTGTTACTTACAACCTCATGCTAAACGCATTAGCCTACGTTAGCGCAGCCGTCCCGCGGGGGACGCACCGATCCTGTAGAGGTTATTAACTATAGTAGTGAGACGAGTGATAATGAAATGACCAGGGCAGTAGCATTCTACACAGTAGAAGAAAGCAGCAGAGAATCGGTACTACAGTTTTAACAGCGAGAATAAAACAAGACCTATTCTGCCACTGAACTTTGCCATAAATGAGCACTTGTCTCAACAGCAGCATAGCAATGCCCCTGCTGTTAAATAACATGCTAAATCGCGGGTAATTGCCTCCAACCTGTAATAATTTTCTGTTGGTGAATGTAAGGTAGTTGACATTTTAACAGCCTGTGATAGCTGCACAAGAACAGAATGATCTGATCACAACAGGCTATTAGAGATCAACTGTGCTGCAGGCAGGAGTGGGAAGGACAACAGAACGGCTGTGCGACCTGTTCTTTTCAGCAGGTAATCCACTTCGCAAGAAGGGAAAGCATGTGAGAAGTGCTAGTGACTCCAACCGACTCTCCGAATGGGGAGATATGGTGAAATTGCCTCCCTGTTGTCTCCTCTGGACTGCTTGCTTTCTTCCTACGGTCGTCTTCCAGTCTTGAACTGTTGGATGATCCTAATTCATCAATGACAGAACTAGCTCAACTAAGGCCGTGCCAAGAATATCTGCTTGACGTGTGTAAGATGCAGTAAAGCATTTCAATACTCAAACAATATCCCCTCTCATCCCTCTTGAGTTTGTGCTGGTTGCTCCATACAGCCTTGAACAACGAAGATTGTGTAGAGCCGTAGCCAAGTGGCACCTGGGAATGATTTAGTTCTCTGCTTTGCTGTATACAACATCACAGTATCACACACATATTGATGCCCTCTACAGGAACCTTGTTGGCCACTCCCTAGAGGAGCGCCTCCTACGTTTCCTCATTAACGTTGACCACAGGAGGCGTGGCAGGTAACCTAGTGGTTAGAGCGTTGGGCCAGTAACCGAAAGGTTGCTGGCTTGAATCCCAAATCTGAGAAGGTAAAAAATCTGTCGTTCTGCCCCTGAACAAGGCAGTTAATCCACTGTAGGCCTTCATTGTAAAAAACAATTGGTTTTTGACTGACTTTCCTTGTTAAATAATGGTTACATTTTTTTTAAAGATATGAGTTGGAAAGACAGCACAAACCAATCTGGAACCAGGCTAGCTCTTTGCAGGACATTGATCTGACTTTTAAAAAATGTGAAGAAAAACAAAATCAGCTTGTTTTACTGAGTCATGTTTCAAAAGGAGCCGAGCGGAGTTGGCAGATCTCAGCTGATTCATTTAAACCTCTGATCCTGTCTGTGGTGGTGGAATGTTGTCCTTTCATTGGTCTGTGGCACATTCTGCCCAATCCCGACAAAAGCCCATGCCAACTCAAACACCTTGGAAACCGCTGAAAAATATAATAAAAAATAAAAATATATAATATTGTCTCTCTCTCCCTCTCTTTCTTTCTCTCTCTCTCTATCTCAGTCTCTCTATCTTCACTCTGTCAAGGCAAGCAGGAACCAGATCTGCTGTTTATCCCCACCTTTCTTTGAGAACAGTTGTGTACTAGTGTGATTACAGCCTTTACTACACAGGTATAAGAGCAACTTAATCTAAAACGTTTCCTTACAATATCATTTAAAAGGGGGTACTACTACCATTTTAGTGCACACGGTTTGATCTGGGAGCTCTGTATGGGTGTATTGTGCATTGTACTGGCCACTGGGGAGATGCTGGGTGGGTTGCTTAATTGACCTCAACTTCATTGCATAATAGGTCTTGGGGTGGGGGACACTTCACATTTCCAAACATGAGTAGAACTACATAGTGGGTGGATTGTTGAGATTTAAAAAACAAGACTTTCTCTATAACCAGATGGAAAATCCCCTCATATCAGGAAATAAGTATACAGAAGGCAATAATAGTGACTGTTTTCAATGGCTGTTCTCTTTCAAGTATTGAATCAAAGACTATCTGATCCCTCTGTGTTTCTCTGAAAGCTGTCCCTCACACTCTCTCCTCTTCATCAATTCTCCAGTTTAAAGGAACCTATTGCTCATTGTAACTGAACTGATCTGAGTGAGGAAGTTATTTTTGGTGCGAGTTATTTCCCATCTGTACGTAGTTATGAGGTAAAAGGGTTTGCTAGACACCTGTGTGGGTGAATCCAGGCCATGTTCATCTCTGCTTGTTCAGGATGATAAAAGAATTTGGGCAACGGAAAGTGAGCCGCGATATAAATCTGAATGCCTTTGCAGATGGTGATGTTGACTCTGGAAGCCTTACAGAGCGAGTCCTGGCTCCTGCAGTCAGTCCAGGAAACCACTCTAGCACTAGGGCCATGTGGGACCTCTCCTTAAAAAAAAACAAGTTGAGTGCTTTTTTTCCACAGCCCATTGTAAGCAATCAGAGAAGCAAATAGAAGACTTCGGTCGAGGCACACAGGCAGGCACTCCTCTCCAGAAGGCTTCGGTCGAGGCACACAGGCAGGCACTCCTCTCCAGAAGGCTGAGTGAGAGCAATGCTCAGTCAACTGACAGTCACAGCACAGCTAGACAGCCAGGAAGACAGGGCATTCTCTCACAGCACTAATAGACACTAGCACCACCAGCGGGGCCTCTGGAGCCCACTCCCCCCTCCCGGATATGACTGCTCCTGGACACAGACTGATCCTCAGCCTCTCTAGCCAGTTGTAAGGAGCAGCGAATGGACAGAACCACTGGCATATCCTTCTGCTATCCTCTCCACACTCCCACCACATGCTGCTCCATACCCCTAGAAGAGGATTCATGCTGTGTTGACATAGGCTACAGGTGGTTGGTCGTGTTTGAGCGGCTGTTGGTTGTTTTATCTGTGTGGTGGTGAGTTGAGGTGTGTTTAGTGTCATGATGATGCTGCCTCTTGTTGTGAAGAGCTTGGTGTGTGTGCTACTGGGCTTCGGATGGGCCCAGGCCCAGGCCCAGGCCCAGGACCAGGCTGTGGGGCAGGATGTCGCTGCCACCCCCTGGAGACAAATGATCCAGTGGGAGAACAACGGCCGGAGGTTCAGCCTCCTCAACAGTGGAGCTGAGTATGTCCCTGCTGGAGCACAGGACCAGGAGAGAAGTCACAGAGTGGTGGTGGCTGACTCTCGCCCCCGAACCCCCCGCAGACCACAAGGAGGGAACGTACGCAGGCAGGCCCCCTCCAGGGGAGGCTCGGAGACCGTGAGAGGACAGGCCAGACATCCATTTGGCTTCGGACAGGTGCCCAACAACTGGCGCCAGGGCTCAGTGGGGACAGGCTCCACCAACCCCCGCTTCAGGCCATCCACTGGGTCCTCTTCGTCGTCCT
The DNA here is from genome assembly GCF_021184085.1 of Oncorhynchus gorbuscha. Classification (NCBI taxonomy): domain Eukaryota; kingdom Metazoa; phylum Chordata; class Actinopteri; order Salmoniformes; family Salmonidae; genus Oncorhynchus; species Oncorhynchus gorbuscha. The sequence goes on from NC_060176.1 coordinate 20,066,782, forward strand.
CATCATCCTTCTCATCTTCCTACAACATCCCTGTCCAGCCTTACCCGCAATACCCCTTCCCTCAGCAGCCCTACCCCCTGCCCTATGATCCCAGTGTGGTGGAGGGAGCAGGTCGGGGCTACGCGGAGCCACCCTTCCAGAGGGCCACAGGTGGAGGCTATGGTGCTGGCGGTGGAGGATATGTTGGTGTCGGTGGAGGATACACTGGAGTCGGGTATGGAACTGGCGCTGGTCTGGCACCTGTGGTTCCACGCTCCCCGCAGGACTATGGTGAGGATGGCTACCGTTACTACCAGTCCTATGGCTACGGGCCCAACCCTGCCGTACCTGCCATGCCAGCTGTGCCAGCACGGGCTGCCCAGCCACCCATCTCAGATGGCCTGGACCGCAGATACACACACAGCCTCTACAATGGAGGAGAGGATCCTGCTGCTGCCCCTGCCGACACAGTGCCAGTTGCCCCGGATAGGACAATGGGTGGCGCTCAGCCTCCAGTACGAAGCCCCCAGTACGAGCAGTTCCCCCCGTTCGGTAGGCCCCAGGTGCAGCCACAGCCTCCTTTCCTTCCGCCTGTGGTGCCAGGAAGAAACCCCAACGCGGCCGTGGAGAACCCCAGCGTCAACGTCGGGAGTGTCTACCGGCCGGAACAGAGAGGTATGCACAATTAACATGCACAAAGCCATTTAGTTGAACGTCTTATGTCCTATAACAAAGCCAGCTCTTTGTCCACTGTCCAACCAGATGTTTTAAATCATCAGAATGTACAGTATTTCGTTTTGAGAGTATGAAAGTTTATCTGTATGTGGTCCTAAAGAAACTAGAGAGATTCGTCATCTTCTATTTAGTCAACTTTATAGACTGTTTGATGTGAGCAGTGCAAGACAGTCGTGCAAACCACGAAGGAACCACCAGATCCTAATGGCAGCGCACATGTGAAGTGGATGATGCACTTGTGGGGTCACATCCAGGTTCTTCCTCAGTTGAAGGAGATAAAACAAGAAGGGAATGTGGCTCCTCTCCTCCGCTCCTCTGCTGCTTCCTGACAGCGGTGGACACTGTGAGCCCAGGGGGAGCAGACCCCTTACCACCTGTCTCCCCAGCTATGTGCCTCTGCAGCTGGAGAAGTACACTGTTTTCTAGAGGTCTTTCATTTCACATCTCTTAGGCCCAAAACACAGTACATGGAAATCCCTTTAAATAACTAGAATAGCATTGTTATTTACTGGCTCAAGTCTTTCAATTCCAATTTGCCAAACAAAAGCAAACTGTACTGAAGGACGGTTCATCTTTTCCCACTCACTCACAGGGGTTATTGAAACCAGGTGTTGAGAAAGGCCTGCCAATGTGGTGAGCGCACACACAGGGCTCACTGTGTCATAGTTTGGGGAGTAATAGTCTGCTGAAAATGGCTTGGCTCTTGGGGAGGTCTGGGTGCAGAACCTGGGAATAGAGGTGACCTCAGTGTTGGGGCTGGCTGGAGGAGGGTGTCTGGGGCCTGGGTGAGCTGGATGGGAGAGAGGGAGGTGCTGCCTGTACCACTCCGAGAGAGAGGAGAGAGAGAGAGAGAGAGAGAGAGAGAGAGAGAGAGAGAGAGAGAGAGAGAGAGAGAGAGAGAGAGAGAGAGAGAGAGAGAGAGAGAGAGAGAGAGAGAGAGAGAGAGAGAGAGAAGAGAGAGAGAGAGAGAGAGAGAGAGAGAGAGAGAGAGAGAGAGAGAGAGAGAGAGAGAGAGAGGGGGAGAGAGAGAGAGAGAGAGAGAGAGAGAGAGAGAGAGAAAGAGGGAGGAGAGAGAGAGAGAGAGAGAGAGAGAGAGAGAGAGAGAGAGAGAGAGAGAAAGAGAAAGAGAGAGAGAGAGAGAGAGAGAGAGAGAGAGAGAGAGAGAGAGAGAGAGAGAGAGAGAGAGAGAGAGAGAGAGAGGGGGAGAGAGGGAGAGAGAGAGAGAGAGAGAGAGAGAGAGAGAGAGAGAGAGAGAGAGAGAGAGAGAGAGAGAGAGAGGCATGCTAAGGTAAAACAACAATGATCTCACACCCTGCTGTTCCTAAACTGGTCCAGTGATGGACTCTGTCAGAGAAACAGAGAAACAGAAGAGAGTGGAAAGTCCCAGTAACACATGGGGTCCATTGCCTCAGGAAATCAAACAAATATTTAGTATGAGCTGGGGTGAAGAGGGAGGGAGCATCAATGAGCTGCTCTTAGATATGCAGCGGCCCAGCCAAAAGGTCCAGGAATTGTTTCGTAATTAAAAACACACCATTTCTCGAAAACCATGGGTAATTGATAGACTCTGTTCTGAGAGCCAATCACAGGGCTGGGTTAGGGAGCAGGGTGAGGGTATGGGGTGGACACTGGCTTTATTATTGGAACCCAAAGTTGGCAATGTGGAAAACATTTATTTAAAGTAACTGAAGCCCTGTGGCAAGTAACGCAATTGCCAACACGTGTGTGGGCGTTTTCTCTGTTCTAGCTGCTAGGAGCCTCCATGGCCTGAGGGGGTGGGACATCTGATGGGATCGTCTCCTCTGGTTGGGAGCATGGAAGACTGACTTAAACATATCTCTATTCCTCTGCCTGGCCTGGCTGTGCATCAGGCTCTTTAATGTGCCTTGTGCTTCAGTTCCATAACTCAGTCTCACGCAATAAGACACTGGAATGTGGAAGCATTCGTCTCTGTCCAAGACACAGCCAACATGTGTGCAGATGCCTCAGCTTTCTCACACGCCATTTAATTCATGTGATAGAAGTTCTTCCAGGGGGCTGACAGTCAATCGAAGCAAAGGCAGGCTGCAAGGGATTCCAATTTAACTGACATACCTTCAAATGTGGAGACCGGTTCGCTTTGTTCCCACTCAAATGAATACAATAACTCAAATCAAAGAGAGATTAGATACAGAAGTATTGAGGGTCACATTTTATTTGGATAGTCTGGCTAGTCCATCTGTAGATGCTCTACAGATGGTCATACTATCTGTTGATAAGTAATCTGTTGATAAGCAACATTAGGGTAAGGGTTAAGTTTGTAAGTCGCTCTGGATAAGAGCGTCTGCTAAATGACTTAAATGTAAATGTAAATGTTTAGGATTAGGGTTAGGGTAAGGGTTACTTTTTGGACTTGGGTTAGGGTAAGAGTTAAGTTTAGGATTAAGGTTAGGGTTAAATTTAGGATTAGGGTTAGGGTAAGGGTTAAGTTTAGGATTAGGGTTCGGGTAAGGGTTAAATTTAGGATTAGGGTTAGGGTTAGGGTAAGGGTTAAGTTTAGGATTAGGATTAGGGTTAGGGTAAGGGTTACATTTCGGATTAGGATTAGGGTTAGTAGATAGTTATTTGAAATGTTAGTGATAGTCTGTAGAGCATCTACATATGGACTATCCAAATAAATCCACTGGGCACAGACATCAGTTCAATGTCTAGTTTTGATTTATATTTGGTTGAGTTGTTAACTAATGTGAAACAACTTTGATTCAACTAGTTTACTGTGTTACTGTATTGAATTATCAATAGAGATAAGTAAAGTAGTAACTTGTCTTGTTTATTGCCAAATGGCCTTAATGGAAACAAGAATGAATGAGGTGATGGAAAGAACCTGTGTTGGTGTGTTGCAATAGGAAAGAACCTGTGTTGGTGTGTTGCAATAGGAAAGAACCTGTGTTGGTGTGTTGCAATAGGAAAGAACCTGTGTTTGGTGCAATGTTGCAATAGGAAAGAACCTGTGTTGGTGTGTTGCAATAGGAAAGAACCTGTGTTGGTGTGTTGCAATAGGAAAGAACCTGTGTTGGTGTGTTGCAATAGGAAAGAACCTGTGTTGGTGTGTTGCAATAGGAAAGAACCTGTGTTGGTGTGTTGCAATAGGAAAGAACCTGTGTTGGTGTGTTGCAATAGGAAAGAACCTGTGTTGGTGTGTTGCAATAGGCTCGGACGTGTCTTGTTCACGGAGAGCTGTGACGGCAACCGTCACAGACTATTATATAGTGCAATATTTATATTGCACTCTATTCTCTCACCACTCTTAAGCTCTCACATATTCTCACATGCACCCACTCTAATGAAAGAGCTGTTCTCAAAAAGAAATGACATGCAATTGACTTAGTAAAAGGGATGTGTTTATATGTTGTGTATTGTACACTTTCAGGCAAAGACATAATTACAGAAATGGCAAAATCCAACATCTTTTCTCTAGTGCCCCATTTAGAATATGATACAGTATGTAGCCTTGTCAAATGCTTTCGAGGGCTGATCAGCTTTTGGTTCAGACACACTTTATCCCTCTGAAAAAATACCCAATTTCCAGTTTCCGGAGATTAGGGGGCCAGAGAACAAAGGCCTTGCCGAAAGAAGAGGGAGAAGAGTCCGCTGCTGGATGGAAAAACTCTGCATTTCACACAGGCCTTACAGTGTTTACATGGTCTGCCCCAGGAAGCTTCCCGTGGCCTGTAAGTCTACTTCAGAGAGAGATGACAAATAGGATGTGTACACAGTGCTGGGAAAGACAGAACCCTCACTTGAACCTGTGTCTAAACTGGGGAAGGCTCACCTGGACGGTAAACAGGCAGAGGAGATAGGACGCTTTCTCTGTAGAATTCCTATAAACAAACTGTATCCAAGGCCTGCTGTAAACAACAGTAACGACAGAGTGGGAATAGGAAAGCACAACGCTAAATATCATATCCCCATATGCCTTCAGTTGTCTTACTGTTTTGTCAATTTTACTGGAACCAAAATTAAGCAGATGGTAGTTTTGTTTTATGGTACCAGAGGTCAAAACTTGGGATTGACTTTATGTTGCTCCAACTGGTTCACATTTAAGTGGATGTCTGGCCTTTGAGGTTGAGGTAAAGGGGGAAGGAAGGGGGTGGTGATAAGGTATCCCAGTGACCCTTTCTGGCATGCCCTTTACTGGAAATGGGACACACATTGGCTCTGACAACTCAGGCCTGCTTTTTTATTTCGTCTTCTGTTTCTCTGACAGAGTCCATCACTGGACCAGTTTAGGAACTGCAGGGTGTGAGATCATTGTTGTTTTACCTTAGCATGCTTCTCTGTCTCTCTTTCTCTCTCTCTCTCTCTCTCTCTCTTTCTCTCTCTCTCTCTCTCTCTCTCTCTCTATCTCTCTCTCTCTTTCTTTCTCTCTCTCTCTCTCTCTCTCTCTCTCTCTCTCTCTCTCTCTCTCTCTCTCTCTCTCTCTCTCTCTCTCTCTCTCTCTCTCTCTCTCTCTCTCTCTCTCTCTCTCTCTGTCTCTCTCTCACATTTTCTTGCATACACGTGAAAGATCCTTCTATTTTTGATTACTAGGAGCCTACAACAAATATGAAATATAAACTTTGGATACTGTAGCAGAACATAATTGTAAGTCTAGTATTCTGGTGAAGTCGATTTTCAAATTCTTAGCATTATCCCCTCCAGATACGAATAGTCTGAATGTATTTTTCATGGCAAAGGTTAACATGGAATGACAGGTTCCTATTAGGATTAGTGTCATGAAACATCACATCCCATTAGGAAAGCCCCGGCGTCTTAGCATCATTTCTCCCTGTGTGTACCAACCATGTTTTCACTTTCACATTCAGGTTCTAGGGAAGAATTTTTTAAAGAATGACTGACTCATTCATGTAGACTCATATTTATTTTTATTGGCATGACTAGCTTTTTTGTGTACACTAAGATCAGAGTGACCTATAGGGAGGGATACTAATTCTGCTAAGATTATCATCTGAAATGTACTGTAATTAGTGATTCCTGACTACTGACCACAAGACCCTTATTTCCACCTATCTGAATGTGCTGCCACATGTACCTTGTGGTCGTAAGTCTCTACACTAAATCGTAGGTCCCTCTATTTAAATGACGTTCAGCTTCTGAAGGCTTCATAAGCGCTAAAATAAAATGATCACCAACGTCAACTGTGACATAACCCACTATGTCGAATGTGTGACACACCACCTGGATTCAGTCTTATGTAGCAACATTTGAAATCGTGTTTTTTTTACATCATATAAAAGTGGAGACTATAAAAAGAAAAGATTAAGATGGGCAAAAGAACAAAGACACTGGACAGAGGAAGGGCAGCATCCCAGAGTCGCCTCTTCACTGTTGACGTTGAGACTGGTGTTTTGCGGATACTATTTATGGAGGCTACCAGTTGAGGACTTGTGAGGCATCTGTTTCTCAAACTAGGCACTCTAATGTACTTGTCCTCTTGCTCATGTGTGCACCGGGGCCTCCCACTTCTCTTTCTATTCTGGTTAGGGCCAGTTTGCATTATTCTGTGAAGGGAGTAGTACACAGCGCTGTCTGAGATCTGATTTCTCAGAACAAGAATAGACTGACGAGTTTCAGAAGAAAGTGCTTTGTTTTTGGACATTTTGAGCCTGCAATCGAAACCCACAAATGCTGATGATCCAGATATTCAACTAGTCTAAAGAAGGCCAGTTTCACTGTTTCTTTAATCAGAACAACAGTTTTCAGCTGTGTTAACATAATTGCAAAATGGGTTTCTAATGATCAATTAGCCTTTTAAAATGATAAACTTGGATTAGCTAACACAACGTGCCACTGGAACACAGGAGTGACAGTTGCTGATAATGGGCCTCTGCACGCCTATGTAGATATCCCATTAAAAATCTGCCGTTTTCAGCTACAATAGTCATTTACAACATTAGCAATGTCTACACTGCACTTCTGATCAATTTGATGTTATTTTAATGGACCCAAAATGTTCTTTTCTTTCAAAATAAAGGATATATCTAAGTGACCCCAAACTTTTGAACGGTGGTGTATATTTACAAAAAAAATGTGTGGGGGAATGGAAATGATGCAGACAATTACATTGATGGAAGCCACAATCTATCTGCAATGTTAAACTGATTTAACCTTTAAAATCATAGTTGCACACGCCATGTAGCCTAGCCCATAGGCCTATACAGTGAGGAGAACAAGTATTTGATACACTGATGATTTTGCAGGTTTTCCCACTTACAAAGCATGTAGAGGTCTGTAATTTTTTATCATGGGTACACTTCAACTGTGAGAGACGGAATCTAAAACAAAAATCCAGAAAATCACATTGTATGATTTTTAAGTTATTCATTTGCATTTTATTGCATGACATAAGTATTTGATCACCTACCAAACAGTAAGAATTCCGGCTCTCACAGACCTCCGGCTCTCACAGTTAGTTTTAAGAAGCCCTCCTGTTCTCCACTCATTACCTGTATTAACTGCACCTGTTTGAACTCGTTACCTGTATAAAAGACACCTGTCCACACACTCAATCAAACAGACTCCAACCTCTCCACAATGGCCAAGACCAGAGAGCTGTGTAAGGACACCAGGGCTAAAATTGTAGACCTGCACAAGGCCGGGATGGGCTACAGGACAATAGGCAAGCAGCTTGGTGAGAAGTCAACAACTGTTGGCACAATTATTCGAAAATGGAAGAAGTTCAAGATGACGGTCAATCACCCTCGGTCTGGGGCTCCATACAAGATCTCACCTCGTGGGGCATCAATGATCATGAGGAAGGTGATGGATCAGCCCAGAACTACACGGCAGGACCTGGTCAATGACCTGAAGAGAGCTGGGACCACAGTCTCAAAGAAAACCATTAGTAACACACTACGCCGTCATGGATTAAAATCCTGCAGTGCACGCAAGGTCCCCTTGCTCAAGTCCAGGCCCGTCTGAAGTTTGCCGATGACCATCTGGATGATCCAGAGGAGGAATGGGAGAAGGCCATGTGGTCTGATGAGAGAAAAAATTGAGCTTTTTGGTCTAAACTCCACTCGCTGTGTTTGGAGGAAGAAGAAGGATGAGTACAACCCCAAGAACACCATCCCAACCGTGAAGCATGGAGGTTGAAACATCATTCTTTGGGGATGCTTTTCTGCAAAGGGGACAGGACGACTGCACCGTATTGAGGGGAGGATGGATGGGGCCATGTATCGCAAGATATTGGCCAACAACCTCCTTCCCTCAGTAAGAGCATTGAAGATGGGTCGTGGCTGGGTCTTCCAGATGACAACGACCCAAAACACACAGCCAGGGCAACTAAGGAGTGGCTGCGTAAGAAGCATCTCAAGGTCCTGTAGTGGCCTAGCCAGTCTCCAGACCTGAACCCAATAGAAAATCTTTGGAGGGAGCTGAAAGTCAGTATTGCCCAGCGACAGCCCCGAAACCTGAAGGATCTGGAGAAGGCCTGTATGGAGGAGTGGACCAAAATCCCTGCTGCAGTGTGTGAAAACCTGGTCGGCAGTGTATCAAATACTGGTTCTCCCCACTGTATGTTTTGTATCATAAGGTTTGAATCACAACTAAAGTGACCAAATAACTTCTTAGAATTAAGCACATTCATTTGTTTTATAACCGGCGTATAGCCTAGCTAGGCAGCGTGTTAGTTTCAAGTTTGGGGAAGATAATTTTCACCATAAAAATGCACGTGCATAATTGCATTTGCGGTCACTTTTGAGAATGGTGTTTTTCCCTCTAATTGATAACATTTTGGACCTATTGTCATGTTCTGACCATAGAAAGCCTTTATTTTCTATGGTAGAGTAGGTCAGGGCGTGACTAGGGGGGTTAGTCTAGATTATATTTTCTATGTGGGGTTCTAGGTGTTTTTTTCTATGTTGGGGTTTTGGTATGATTCCCAATTAGAGGCAGCTGGCTAATCGTTGTCTCTAATTGGGGATCATACTTTAGTAGCATTTTTTCCACCTGTGGGTTATGGGATATTGTTTATGTTAAGTTGCCTGTTAGCACTGCATTGTCGTCATGGTTTGTTTATTCTTTATTGTTTTGGTTTTTCTAAGTTTCACTTTCTTTAATAAATAATGTGGAACTCTACATACGCTGCGCCTTGATCCGACCATTATTACGAACATCGTGACACCTATAGCCTACTGCCATGTTACATTGCTGCGCTTATAATGTGAAAAAATAGTCTAATAGTTTATCAACATTTTAAGCTACAGTAAACCACAGTTGCATCAGCCTCATTTATTTTTTTATGATGCGAGTGGTTGTATTAATATGGGATCTATCGCATCCCACAACTGTCCCAGACGATGTTTGACATTTTGATTTCTCTCACAAAAGGACAAGTTGACCAATAGAATAGATCAATTTTATACTATGGGGATAGAATATTGACATAGGCTAGTGCTTTGCTGTTCGTTAGGCCTACTCATCTTGTTGGCTGACGAATAGTAAATTTGGACAGTTATTCCAATATTTTCTAAATTTGCCTCAGAATTCAATAAGAAGGACGCGCAGTTGCGTCCCCAATGTGTCTGTCTTCACTTGTAGCCTACAGGTGCTGAGATGCCTGGGAGAGGAAACAGATCACGTGATGGGCATTGGTTAATAAGAATTGAGATATCTGAGACAGCCATGGAAGTGAGAGGTGCTTCAGAGCACGCAGCCGGGTGATGGGAATTATAATTATTATATTCAGCCCAAGGGCACAATGGCCGCTGGCCGAAAAAAGGCATGGATCTTTTTAGGGGGAAATTAAAAGTATCCTGAGTGTGCGCAGCGGTCTAAGGCACTGCATCGCTACAGGTGTCACTACAGAACCAGATTCGATCCCAGGCTGTATCACAACCAGCCGTGATGGGAGTCCCATAGGGCGGTGCACAATTGGCCCAGTGTCGTCCGGGTTAGGGAAGAATTTGGCCGGGGGGGCTTTACTTGGCTCATTGTGCTCTAGCGACTCCATGTGTGAGTCGTGCGCTTGCAGGCTGACCTCGTCGTCAATTGAGCAGTGTTCTCTCCGACACATTGGTGTGGGTGGGTGTTAGAATGTGTGGTTTGGCAGGTCATTTTTCAGAGGACGCATGACTCGACCTTCGTCTCCCGAGCCCGTTGGGGAGTTGCAGTGATGAGACAAGATTGAAATTGGTGGAAAAAATGGGGTACAATACAAAACAAATTCAAACATGTAGCCCAATGTTTGTATCACAACTAAAGTTACATAATTAACACTAAATGAAGCATATAGGAGGACTAATTTATTTGTTAACCGCACAACACAGAATAGCCGCATGTATGTATTCCCTCAGAAATCATTTGGAGAAAATATCCTTTCTATTTTATGTTCAACTGTATTCATCATACTATTCTTCATACCATAAAATAATATAAAATAATGCAATGGAATACTAAGAAAATCTTGTCTGGTAAATTTATTTTTTTTTATTTTTTTATTTCACCTTTATTTAACCAAGTAGGCCAATTGAGAACAAGTTCTCATTTACAACTGCGACCTGGCCAAGATAAAGCAAAGCAGAGCAACAAAAACAAAAACATAGAGTTACACATAAACAAATGTACAGCCAATAACACAATAGAAAAGAAAAATATACAAATCTATGTACAGTGTGTGCAAATGTAGTAGAGTAGGGAGGTAGGCAATAAATAGGTCATAGAGGCAAAATAATTACAATTTAGCATTAATACTGGAGTGATAGATGTGCAGATGATGATGTGCAAGTAGAGATACTGGGGTGCAAAAGAGCAAGAGGATAAGTAACAATATGGGGATGAGGTAGTTGGGTGTGCTATTTACAGATTGGCTGTGTACAGGTACAGTGAACGGTAAGCTGCTCTGACAGCTGATGCTTAAAGTTAGAGAGGGAGATATAAGACTCCAGTTCCAGAGATTTTTGCAATTCCTTCCAGTCATTGGCAGCGTAGAACTGGAAGGAAAGGAAAGGAAGTGTTGGCTTTGGGGATGACCAGTGCAATATACCTGCTGGAGCGCGTGCTACGGGTGGGTGTTGCTATGGTGACCAGTGAGCTGAGATAAGGTGGGGCTTTACCTAGCAAAGACTTATAGATGACCTGGAGCCAGTGGGTTTGGCGACGGATATGTAGTGAGGAACTAGTGTAGCCCACAGCCATATGGCATAGCCAGATCAGGGCCTAACATAAGGAGAGCTCAGAATATGCAATTCTGTTTTTCTGTAATAGACAACATTTTCTTCATATCATGTTTCCTTAGACTTGTCTAAAATAAATAATGGATTTATTGTGATGGTGTAGACTATTCTTATATGGATTTATTGACTTTTTAAAATGTAATAATAATAATAATATAATAATATATGCCATTTAGCAGACGCTTTTATCCAAAGCGACTTACAGTCATGTGTGCATACATTCTACGTATGGGTGGTCCCGGGATGTTTTAAAGGTCTGCGTCAGTGGCTTGTATGCTATGCGTGGAAGCCAGGAGATGCTAATATGTTCATGTTAATTAACTCTAAATGGGAAGGAAGATGGAAAACTATATTCACTTTGTAATATTACTATCATGATGTGACTATGAGACGTGGCTGTATCTAGGGGGATTTGTATTTTGCTGAGCCTGCTAGCTAGCTACATTTCGGCTAGCTAGCAAATCGTGTGAAGTCACCAATATTATTTTAAATAACAATTGAGGTAGCTAGTATGTAATCTAACTCAACACTTAACGACTACAAACTAATTTAAATTACAATAGATAAAGGTTAACTTTCTTGTTTTTCACTGTCCAGCGGCAGCACAAGTGGGCATTTGAACTCATCACATGATCAGCGTCTCATCAGCAACACTAAAAAAGTACTTCCATGTCACGGAATTTCTGATTTTTTAAAAATAAATGTGCCCAACGTAATAGTAGAAAAGTGTCAATAACCATTAATGATATATGAACAATAATTGTCCAAACATTAACAATGACTCACATTTAAGTGACATTTGCATTACATTTGGGTTTTAAAATATGTTCCAAGGTCAAATAAATGCCCCCAATGCGAATCACTGTTTAATGGAATACGTACAGTATGGGCTTAGTATTGTTGGGATTACTCAGTAGGGTCTCTAGAATGTATAGATGGTGTAATTTCATGGGGCTCTGAATGATACGGTGTTGCTGGCCTTTTACTCAACCAATTCCATTGGCGCCCGAATCACATTACATGTGCGCTTACTTCACTCCAGAAAACACACAAACCAAACAACAGTGCAGGGCATGCTCATTGAAATAAAGGTGAACAACACCCAAAAGTCTTAGTTTCTTAGATTTTTTCCAGACCTCAAAAGTCATCCCCTAATGTGGTTTAAGCACTGTTGTGAACACAACACAGAAGATCCAATTTGGTTGTTTTTCGACTACAAAAGTGTGAAAAAAGGCCGTTCCAACGTGTTCTGCTGTGCATGACTGCAAATTAGCGTGTGTTTCATTCTGCAGCACAGCATTTTGGAGGAAGTTGAGTTCAGGTCCAATATTGACTTTCCAAGACGGAAAGAGGTTGGGCCATCCTAGAAATGTTTTAGTTAATTAATATAGAACATTTAGCAGACGCTTTAATCCAAAGCGATGTACAGTCTTGCGTGAATAAATGTTTACGTATGGGTGGTCCTGGGAATCAAACCCAATAGCCTGCCATTGCGATGCTCTACTAAGGTGCATGAAAGGGTTATAAATGCTTTGCGAAGCCTCAATTTAATATGATTTATAAGGCCTTTATTAAGCCGTGCTTATACCACCCTTTATAAAGCGCAGGTTTATGTCATATTTGACATAGTGGGTTGTGTCACATTTGACATTGGTGGTTATGTCACACAGTTATGCCACATTTGTGAACCATTGATAAAGCATGACATAAGGTTATAGATGATTTGTTACAAATATTTGCAGTGTTTATGAAGGATTTATAAGCTGCATGTCATTTAAGGCAGGACCTTCTACTGCATCTGTATCAAAGTCCTTACAATAACACGATGCAGGGGAATTAAATATAGCTGATGAACAAGGTGTAAAGCTATGCTGTTTTATTTGAGGAATGACCTCACTGGTCGGTGCACCACATCAACACTCTATATTCTGTCAAGGGATGATGCAGACCTGTTAAAGTTGACATTGGCATCAAGGTGCTGGTACTAACATGATTGAATCAATTGCTGTTGAAGGATACTATGTGTTGAGCCAAGTGTCTTGTTCTAGGTTTGCCAGACCTGGTTCCTGATCCCAACTATGTGCAGGCCTCCACGTATATCCAGAGGGCTCACATGTACTCTCTCCGCTGTGCTGCCGAGGAGAAATGCTTGGCAAGGTAAGAGACCATTTTAAACCTTTTAAGTGTTTTAATAAGTGTCTGTGTTTGCTTTGGAAGAGGAGAACACACATCATGTTGTTCGTCGTCACTCTGCACACTTTAATGGCATGAAAGATTATCACCGGTTTTTGCAAGCCAGTATGCACGTGCTGATGAACAATCAGTCTCCTCCACTTAGAACAGATTGAAAGATTCCATGTGCCTATCTGTGAATATTCTCATTTAATGTCTCAGCACCGGACAGAACCCAGTTCACAGTGCAACATCAATAACCTCAAATCTGGTGCCTGTCACTAAGGCTGCATTTACACTATTTGGATATGTTGCCTCTAATTGGCCTTTCGATAATTGGGCAAAAGATCAGATTTGAGCTGCCTGTGTAAACACAGCCTAAAGCGTGTCTATCTAACCTGGCATGTCAGTAAATGGTTCTCTGGGTGGTTTGGTCTGCAGTCGCATCACACATAATGGTCTTCTGACTTTGGCCCCAGGGTTAGATGGGTACGGTACAATTGCCCAGGCTGCAGAGCATTTAAATGATGGCGATGAACTTTGTTGTCCCACTGGCTCGTCTGTTTGCACTCCTTCCCATCTCAAGCACAGCCATTCCTCAAAGCCCTCTCATATCCTGTCTGTGTTATCAGCAGTCATGGACAGATGGCCTTGTATAATGTGTTATACACACCAATGTCAACAACAGCCATAAGATGAATTGCAAAGATTTTTACTGATACTTTGGAATGCAGGTTATTATTAAAACAATTCTAAAATGTGTTCATACTGGACATCTCTACACAGTGTATACCTGTCCACTACAAAGGTTTCCTTGCTACAAGACTGAAAAGGTGTGCAGTAGGCTATGGAGATTAATCACAGTAATCTGTAACGTGAATGATTTATTTATCATATTCCTTCCCTGTAGCTTTTCCAGGCCCGCTCAATTCTGTCTGGTTGCAGGAACACATTGTGAGCCTGAGGTATCAGAAACTCACCGGGACAACCCTTGGGAGACTAGTTCTCTGTAGCCTTCTGTACTTTCCTTCACTCTTTGCTATTCCAAACTTTGTGTTTGTCTCCCCACAGCACTGCTTACAGCGCTGAGACTACAGACTATGACGTCAGAGTCCTGCTTCGCTTCCCACAGAGGGTTAAGAACCAGGGGACGGCTGACTTCATGCCCAACCGACCCCGACACACCTGGGAGTGGCACAGCTGCCATCAGTGAGTAACCAAACCCATTTATGCTATTGGTTTATGATACTCAAATCAAATCAAATTGTATTTCTCACATGTGCCGAAAACAACAGGTGTAGACCTTACAGGGAAATGCTTACTTACAAGCCCTTACCCGACAATGCAGTTTTAAGAAAAAATCTAAAATAAAATAAAAGTAATAAATAATTAATTATAGAGCAGCAGTAAAATAACAATAGCGAGGCTATATAAAGGGGGTACCGGTACAGAGTCAGTGTGCGAGGGCACCGGTTAGTCGAGGTAATTGAGGTAATATATGTTACACATTTGACTAGATGTTCAGGAGTTTTATGGCTTGGGGGTAGAAGCTGTTTAGAAGCATCTTGGACCTAGACTTGGCACTCTGGTACCACTTGTCGTGCGGTAGCAGAGAGAACAGTCTATAACTAGGGTGTCTGGAGTCTTTGACAATTTTTAGGGCCTTCCTCTGACACCGTCTGGTATAGAGGTCCTGGATGGCAGGAAGCTTGTCCCCAGTGATGTACTGGGCCGTACGCACTACACTCTGTAGTGCCTTGTGGTCGGAGGCTGAGAAGTTGCCATACGAGGCAGTATTGCAACCCGTCAGGATGCTCTCGATGGTGCATCTATTGAACCTTTTGAGGATCTGAGTGAGGACCCATGCCAAATCTGTTCAGTCTCCTAAGGGGGAATATATTTTGTCATGCCCTCTTCATGACTGTCTTGGTGTGCTTGGAACATGATAGTTTGTTGGTGATGTGGACACCAAGGAACTTAAAGCTCTCAACCTGCTCCACTGCAGCCCCATCAATGAGAATGGGGTGTGCTTGGACATCCTTTTCCTGTAGTCCACAATCATCTCCTTTGTCTTGATCACGTTGAGGGAGAGGTTGATATCCTTGCACCACACAGTCCTTAGTTTAGTGAAGAACTTTGAGGGCACTATGGTGTTGAACGCTGAGCTGTAGTCAATGAATAGCATTCTCACATAGGTGTTCCTTTTGTCCAGGTGTGAAAGGGCAGTGTGGATCAGTTAGGGCGATATGCAAATTGGAGTGGGTCTAGGGTTTCTGGGATAATGGTGTTAATGTGAGCCATGACCAGCACTTCATGGCGACAGACATGTGTACTTCGCGTCGGTAGTGTTCTTGGGCACAGGGACTATGGTGGTCCACTTGATACATGTTGGTATTACAGACTCAGACAGGGAGAAGTTGAAAATGTCAGTGAAGACACTTGCCAGTTGGTCTGCGCATGCTCAGAGTACACGTCCTGGTAATTCGTCTGGCCCTGTAGCCTTGTGAATGTTAACCTGTTTAAAGGTCTTACTCATATCGGCTGCGGAGAGCGTAATCACACAGTCGTCTGGAACAGCTGATTCTCTCATGCATGTTTCAGTTACTTGCCTCGGAGCGAGCATAGAAGTTATTTAGTTGTGCTTCCCTTTGTAGTCTGTAATAGTTTGCAGGCCCTGCCACATCTGATGAGCATCGGAGCCGGTGTAGTACGATTCAATCTTAGTCCTGTATTGACGCTTTGCCTGTTTGATGGTTCGCCGGAGGGCATTGTGGGATTTCTTATAAGCTTCCGGGTTAGAGTCCTGCTCCTTGAAAGCGGCAGCTCTACCATTTAGCTCAGTGCGATTGTTTCCTGTAATCCATGGCTTCTGGTTGGGGTACGTACGTACAGTCACTGTGGGGACGACGTCCTCGATGCACTTATTGATAAAGCCAGTGACTGATGTGGTGTACTCCTCAATGCATTCAGAAGAATCCCGAAACATACAGTGCCTTGCGAAAGTATTCAGCCCCCTTGAACTTTGCGAACTTTTGCCACATTTCAGGCTTCAAACATAAAGATATAAAACTGTATTTTTTTGTGAAGAATCAACAACAAGTGGGACACAATCATGAAGTGGAACAACATTTATTGGATATTTCAAACTTTTTTAACAAATCAAAAACTGAAAAATTGGGCGTGCAAAATTATTCAGCCCCTTTACTTTCAGTGCAGCAAACTCTCTCCAGAAGTTCACTGAGGATCTCTGAATGATCGAATGTTGACCTAAATGACGAATGATGATAAATACAATCCACCTGTGTGTAATCAGATCTCTGTATAAATGCACCTGCACTGTGATAGTCTCAGAGGTTCGTTAAAAGCGCAGAGAGCATCATGAAGAACAAGGAACACACCAGGCAGGTCCAAGATACTGTTGTGAAGAAGTTTAATGCCGGATTTGGATACAAAAATATTTCCCAAGCTTTAAACATCCCAAGGAGCACTGTGGAAGCGATAATATTGAAATGGAAGGAGTATCAGACCGCTGCAAATCTACCAAGACCTGGCCGTCCCTCTAAACTTTCAGCTCATACAAGGAGAAGACTGATCAGAGATGTAGCCAAGAGGCCCATGATCACACTGGATGAACTGCAGAGATCTACAGCTGAGGTGGGAGACTCTGTCCATAGGACAACAATTAGTCGTATATTGCATAAATCTGGCCTTTATGGAAGAGTGGCAAGAAGAAAGCCATTTCTTAAAGATATCCATAAAAAGTGTCGTTTAAAGTTTGCCACAAGCCACCTGGGAGACACACCAAACATGTGGAAAAAGGTGCTCTGGTCAGATGAAACCAAAATTGAACTTTTTGGCAACAATGCAAAACGTTATGTTTGGCGCCAAAGCAACACAGCTCATCACCCTGAACACACCATCCCCACTGTCAAACATGGTGGTGGCAGCATCATGGTTTGGGCCTGCTTTTCTTCAGCAGGGACAGGGAAGATGGTTAAAATTGATGGGAAGATGGATGGAGCCAAATACAGGACCATTTTGGTAGAAAACCTGATGGAGTCTGCAAAAGACCTGAGACTGGGATGGAGATTTGTCTTCCAACAAGACAATGATCCAAAACATAAAGCAAAATCTACAATGGAATGGTTCAAAAATAAACATACCCAGGTGTTAGAATGGCTAAGTCAAAGTCCAGACCTGAATCCAATCGAGAATCTGTGGAAAGAACTGAAAACTGCTGTTCACAAATGCTCTCCATCCAACCTCACTGAGCTCGAGCTGTTTTGCAAGGAGGAATGGGGAAAAAATTCAGTCTCTTGATGTGCAAAACTGATAGAGACATACCCCAAGCGACTTACAGCTGTAATCGCAGCAAAAGGTGGCGCTACAAAGTATTAACTTAAGGGGGCTGAATAATTTTGCACGCCCAATTTTTCAGTTTTTGATTTGTTAAAAAAGTTTGAAATATCCAATAAATGTCATTCCACTTCATGATTGTGTCCCACTTGGTGTTGATTCTTCACAAAAAAATACATTTTTATATCTTTATGTTTGAAGCCTGAAAGGTCGCAAAGTTCAAGGGGTCCGAATACTTTCGCAAGGCACTGTATTCCAGTCTGTGCTAGCAAAACAGTCCTGTAGTTTAGCATCTGTTTCATCTGACCACTTTTTTATAGACCGAGTCACTGGTGCTTACTGCTTTAATTTTTGGTTGTAAGCAGGAATCAAGAGGATAGAATTAGGGCCAGATTTGCCAAATGGAGGACGAGGGAGAGCTTTGTACGTGTCTCTTTGTGTGGAATAAAGCTGGTCTAGAATGTTTTTCCCTCTAGTTGCACATTTAACATGCTGATAGAAATGAGGTCAAACTTCAGCTTCCCTGAATTAAAGTCCCCGGCCACTAGGAGCGTAGCCTCTGGATGAGCATTTTCCTATTTTCTCATGGCAGTATGCAGCTCATTGAGTGCGGTTTTAGTGCCAGCATCGGTCTGTGGTGTTGTGTAGACAGCTATGAAAAATACAGATGAAAACTCTCTAGGTAGAAGCCACTACAGCTTATCATGAGATACTCTACCTCAGGCGAGTAAAACCTTGAGACTTCCTTAGATATCGTGCACCAGCTGTTGTTTACAACTATTCATAGAGTGCCACCCCTTGTCTTACCAGTGGCTGCTTTTCTATCCTGCCGGTACAGTGTATAACCCGCCAGCTATTCATGTCGGTTATTCATGTTATTTATGTTGGTGAATCATAAGATATTAGTTTTTAAGTGTCCCGTTGGTAGGATATACTGTACATGCTTTTAGTTTGTCCATTTTATTATCCAGAAATTGTACGTTGGCCAATGGTACCGATGGCAAAGGCAGATTAGCCACTCGTTGCCGGATCCTCACAAGACACCCCTATCTCCTTCCTCGATACCTCAGTCTCTTTCTAATGCAAATGACGGGGATGAAGGCCTGTTCGGGTGTCTGGAGTAAATCCCTCTCTTTCGACTCATTAAAGAAAAATGATTTGTTCAATTCGAGGTGAGTAATCTCTGTTCTGATGTCCAGAAGCTCTTTTCGGTCATAAGAGACAGTAGCAGCAACATTATGTATAAAATAAGTTGCAAACAATGCGAAAAAACAAACAAAATAGCACAATTGGTTAAGAGCCCATAAAACAGCAGCCATCGTCTCCATTGCCATTGTACACAACCTTGCTATTATACTAAAAACTGTAAGACCCTTCCTCTACAGGGTTAATCAGATTTGCTGTTTCACGTGACATTAAAAGTTGTCTGTTTAGCTCATTCGTTTTCTATTCGTTTGGTTAGCTGAGTTCGGTGCGTTCACGTTTGATCTTTTTGGTGAAATCATGGCTTTACTTAATACAGTATGTCATGACATCACTGATATGTTTGGACACCCTCTGCCCTGCCCTTCCTCTATGACCTTGCGTTCCACAATGATTTTGTTGGTCACAGTATGTCTGGGTTCAAAGGGTTTGTGCAACAAGTCTCAGGCTGTACTTACTGTCCTCAGCTCTATGGAATGTTGACTGCCCGTTAGCAGATTGGCAATGTTGCCTGCTGACATCACTGTTCGTTTATACATTGGTTTCCAGGGCGGGAGTTAGCCAATGCAACAGCTTGATTTGATTGGC
Organism: Oncorhynchus gorbuscha; assembly: GCF_021184085.1. Lineage (NCBI taxonomy): Eukaryota > Metazoa > Chordata > Actinopteri > Salmoniformes > Salmonidae > Oncorhynchus > Oncorhynchus gorbuscha. Next base: position 20,086,029 of record NC_060176.1, read on the forward strand.
CAATGGAAATGGGAATATAATCCATAAATGTTCCTGTCAATCTGTGCCCTGGCATCATAGACCTGGTATTATATGATGACATGATTGTATGTTAGTGGAACAGCACAGAACTCCTCGACTCCCAAGTGGCACAGCGGTCTAAGGCACTGCATCTCAGTGCAAGAGGCGTCACTCCAGTACCTGGTTCAAATCCAGGCTGCATCACATCTGGCCAGGATTGCGAGTCCCATAGGGTGGTGCACAATTGGCTGGGTTAGGCCATCACTGTAAATAAGAATTTGTTCTTATTAACTTAACTAAATAAAAATAACACAGTAACAAGTGTGCTTGTTTTGAGAAAACGAACACTCTTTACCAAATCAACTTTACTGTCCTACATTTTGCCCCCCAATGTAATATTGTAATACAATGTGTAGTCAGAGTGTGCCCCCTTAATCCATCCATATGTTAATTTGTGTATTGAGCAAATGTTGTACGGTACAGAAAGTTTAGGATAAAACCTTGGAATCAGTGTTTTATGGCGACAAACATAGTATGAACTCGGTTTAATTTAAATAGATTCAGATTTCTCCATTGAGAATTATGTACATCTCAATAATCCATTTACACAATGATCCATTTACACAATGTCAATAATGATCAAACAGTACAACAGATGTTCACAGTTAAATTCCGGATGTCGTACAGTGCCTTCAGAAAGTAATCAGACCCCTTGACTTTTTTCATATTTTGTTACATTACAGCATTATCCTAAAATTGATTTTAGGATCATCTATCTGCACACAATCTACACACAATACCCCATAATGACAAAGCAAAAACAGTTTTTTAGAAATGTTTATTTATTACAATTTCTCATTTATTATTTTTCTTCTAATTTATTAAAAATAAAAAACATAAGTATTCAGACCCTTTACTCAGTGCTTTGTTGAAGCACCTTTGGCAGCAATTACAGCCTTGAGTCTTCTTGGGTATACCACTACAAGCATGGCACACCTGTATTTGGGGAGTTTCTCCCATTGTTCTCTGCAAATCCTTTCAAGCTCTGTCAGGTTGGATGGGGAGTGTTGCTGCACAGCTATTTTCAGGTCTCCCTAGAGATGTTCGATCGGGTTCAAGGCCGGGCTCTGGCTGGGCATTCAGAGACTTGTCCCGAAGCCACTCCTGTGTGGTTTTGGCTGTGTGCTTAGGGTTGTTGTCCTGTTGGAAGGTGAACCTTCACCCCAGTCTGAGGTTTTGAGCACTTTGGAGCAGGTTTTCATCAAGGATCTCGCTGCACTTTGCTCCATTCATCTTTGCCTCGATCCTGACTAGTCTCCCAGTCCCTGCCACTGAAAAACACACGCACAGCATGATGTTGCCACCACGATGCCTCACCGTAAGGATGGTGCCAGGTTTACTCCAGACGTGATGCTTGGCATTCAGGCCAAAAAGTTGAATCTTGGTTACATTTGCAAAATATCTCTAAAAACATGTTTTCACTTTGTCATTATGGGCTATTGTGTGTAGATGTAGTTTTTGTTTTACATTTTAGAATAAGAAAAAACTTAAGTGGTCTAAATACTTTCTGAAGGCACTGTACATGCAGATATCTTTGGTCCTCTTTTGTTCTCTTTATCTCTATGCAGCACAAGCATACAGTGATCCCTTACCTTTAAGGTCAAAGGTCGTGGCTACTGTTTGCCCAGGTGTTATGTGATACATTTCTGTGATTCCTGTAATCTGGTTGCACTATATGGAATGCAAACACCATCCACTAAATATTTCCCCCCTTCTCCTGCCTGGCCTCCTGGAAGTCTTTGTATTGCATTTTAACACAACTGGGAAATGACTCATGGGTATAAAGTGCAAAGTGGGATTGGAATGTTTGCTTGTTAGGATTACAAGCCAGTCTTATTCCAGCCTTCTCCATGTGTCCTTCCAAAAGTTAATTCTCTTTAGTTGACATAGTCACAGGGGGAGGTCCAGGATTCCAAGGCGGGGGAAAGGGCCCTCCAGTCCAGACAGCTCTAGGCACAGTGTCTCCCTGTCTGTCCCACTCTCATGGAGAGATAACAATCTCAAGGCTACCATCTATAAATAAACGTCTGTCGTGGGAAGAAATTATGGCCATATTTGAAACCCCCATTGCACTGAACACCTGCCTCAAAACCCCTGCCCATAGACACACACACACACACGCACAAACACACTCATACACACCACATACAGAGGATGTTTTGCAGAGAGCTGCCCTCTCAGGATACTCAGTGTGCAGCCCTTTCAATTCCTCTGGGTTTACAGATTCCCTGTGTAGTCGGTGAGATTCACCTTAGAGAATCACATCGTGTAGATTTTAGCCTGGGGAAACACACTGTTCCTCACCTGAGAGGAGCTGTTTACCATCTTCAACTGCTATGGAAAGAATGACTTCTTCCATTTGTCACCTCCTCCATTGGTGGAAAGTACACGTCTGCCATTCTCTCCATTCAATCTTTAATGACTACGCCAGTAAAAAGTTGTAGCTATGTTAAAACAGGGAGCATGAGGTAAGGAGACTAGGTTATTATTTATACAGTCTGAGTCCTACTGACTGAACCAGCTCCAGCATTACCACACCTGCACGACATTCACCAAAACAAACACTGACAAAATTCTTAGTGTCTGGAATCTGGAATGTGACTTTCGGTAAAAATTGCAAGAAAAGGTGATTCATTTCAATAATTAGGATTAGGATACATTTAAGTACATGTGAGATGAATAGGTTGACAAAGCACCCCAGCTTTTCAGCCATTTGGCATTGTGTTCACAGTTCAGATGACGTCTTTCATAGGAAATCTAACTTGGCTGAAATACGAGGCCATTACTGTATCTGGGAATCGAGATGCAATATGTTTTACATTTACCATGCTGCCATTTATTCCAAACAGCAGGAGACTGAATAAGACAGAGGATGTCTTCTTATTCACAGTGCAACACTGTTTCTAATGCATATTTAAAGGAATCCCCCATGTATGTCACTTGTATTCTCAACCTTACAGTGTAGCGGTATCTGTCGGATTTGTCTGAGTAACACAGTGTTAACAGTTAGTATGGAAAGGATATTCACAACATGCTGGTCTGCAGAGGGCAACTGTAAACAGCCAGCCCTCTCAGGTCACTGTCTGACACTTGGCATTGGTCCACATCCCAGCTACAAGATGGTAAAAGGCTATTAGAGTAAATGATTTCAGATGGACCAGCACCAGCAGTGCACTGAGCCACGGAGCGGTGCAACTCATTTCACATTCTGAGGATATGATTTGTTCTCATGGGTAACCAAGCTAGCAGTGGCAAAACGCAGCATTCCAACACAGTCAAAGCTGTGTAAACACATTCACACACACACACAAACAGATGCTCAATCCTTCACTTATCGTGCGGTAGTGATTAAAACTTTCCAAATTGATAGAAAGTAATTAACGAGACCTCATACATCAATCGATTGTTAATGTCTTGCTTCATCAGTGCATGGTTGTAGGTATTAATTACATTCTAGTCTCCTTTGGTACTTTGTGATATGCTTCGTCAAGCTGCACCGAGTTGAAGTGTTGACAGGTGAGGGCAATGGGCTGTTCAAATAAACAAGCACATCTAATTTAAAGACTTTGGATGGTGGCCTGCAGTAAACAGTTTGCTCTGTGTTGGTTTACTGATTATCATGTAATTATACTTTATGCAAATTGAGCATGCCTCTAGTATTGGCTGTTGTACCCGTCATTAACTGAATTTATAAATGTTAAAATTAGACTCTCCGTTGTTCCCCTGCTGACCACCCTGTGCCATGACTCCTCTCTCTCCTGCACTACACACAGACGCTTTTTACCTGTCACAAATTAATTTGAACCTCTTTGGGCGAGGCAGCGGTATTTTGACGTCTGGATGAAAGGTGTGCCCAAAGTAAACTGCCTGCTACTCAGGCCCAGAAGCTAGGTTATGCATAGTATAAATGTATAAATGTATATATATATATATATATATATATAGATATATATAGATATATATAGATATAGATATATGTAGATTTGGATAGAAAACACTCTAAAGTTTGTAAAACTGTTAAAATAATGTCTGTGAGTATAACAGAACTGAAATGGCAGGCGAAACCCGAGGGAGGACAAACCATCCACCAACAAAAAAATAATTCAGCATAACACTGATTTCAATGGCTGGCACTTTCATTAACGGGCGAAATCCTCCCTGATTGCAGTTCCTAGGGTTTCCACTAGATGTCAACAGTCTTGAGAAAGTGTTTCAGGCAGTTTTTCTTTTAAAGACCCACTTTGGCTGTAGTGTTTCCAAGCGCGTGGAGGAAAACACATTCTTTGTTATTTATCTCTGGTAATGAACATACTATTCTCCGTCTTAAATTTGATTGTTTATTTGCGTATTAGGGTACAAAAGGTTTGATTATAAACGTTGATTGACTTGTTTGGATAACTTTATTGGTAACGTTTGGGATTAATTTTGTATGCATTTTGATGGAGGGAAACTGGGTGGATTATTGACTGAAGCGCACCAGCTAAACTGAGTTTTTATGGATTTAAAGAAGGACTTTATCAAACAAAAGGACCATTTGTAATGTAACTGAGACCTTTTGGAGTGCCAACCAATCAAATCAAGTCAAATGTTATTTGTCACATACACATGGTTAGCAGATGTTAATGCGAGAGTAGCGAAATGCTTGTGCTTCTAGTTCCGACAATGCAGTAATAAACCAACGAGTAATCTAACCTAACACTTTCACAACAACGACCTTAAACACACAAGTGTAAAGGGATGAAGGATATGTACATAAAGATATATGAATGAGTCATGGTACAGAACGGCGTAGGCAAGATGCAGTAGATGGTATCGAGTACAGTATATACATATGAGATGAGTAATGTAGGGTATGTAAACATTATATAAAGTAGCATTGTTTAAGGTGGCTAGTGATACATTTTTACATCCATTTTTCCATTATTAAAGTGGCTGGAGTTGAGTCATAATGTTGGCAGCAGCCACTCAATGTTAGTGGTGGCTGTTTAACAGTCGGATGACCTTGAGATAGAAGTTGTTTTTCAGTCTCCCGGTCCCTGCTTTGATGCACCTGTACTGACCTCGCCTTCTGGATGATAGCGGGGTGAACAGGCAGTGGCTCGGGTGGTTGCTGTCCTTGATGATCTTTATGGCCTTCCTGTGACATCAGGTGGTGTAGGTGTCCTGGAGGGCAGGTAGTTTGCCCCCGGTGATGCGTTGTGCAGACCTCACTACCCTCTGGAGAGAGCCTTACGGTTGTGGGCGGATCAGTTGCCATACCAGGCGGTGATACAGCCCGACAGGATGCTCTCGATCTCGATTGTGCATCTGTAAATGTTTGTAAGTGCTTTTGGTGACAAGCCAAATTTCTTCAGCCTCCTCCTCTTTACCACACTGTCTGTGTGGGTGGACCAATTCAGTTTGTCCGTGATGTGTACGCCGAGGAACTTCAAACTTACTACCCTCTCCACTACTGTCCCGTCGATGTGGATAGGAGGGTGCTCCCTCTGCTGTTTCCCGAAGTCCACGATCATCTTCTTTGTTTTGTTGACGTTGAGTGTGAGGTTATTTTCCTAACACCACACTCCGAGGGCCCTCACCTCCTCCCTGTAGGCCATCTTGTCATTGTTGGTAATCAAGCCTACCACTGTAGTGTCGTCTGCAAACTTGATGACTGAGTTGGAGGCGTGCATGGCCACGCAGTCTTGGGTAAACAGGGAGTACAGGAGAGGGCTCAGAACGCACCCTTGTGGGGCACAAGTGTTGAGGATCAGCAGGGTGGAGATGTTGTTACCTACCCTCACCACCTGGGGGCGGCCCATCAGGAAGTCCAGTACCCAGTTGCACAGGGCGGGGTCGAGACCCAGGGTCTTGAGCTTGATGACGAGTTTGGAGGGTACTATGGTGTTAAACGCTGAGCTGTAGTCGATGAACAGCATTCTCACAGGTATTCCTCTTGTCCAGATGGGTTAGGGCTGTGTGCAGCGTGGTTGAGATTGCATCGTCTGTGGACCTATTGGGACGGTAAGCAAATTGGAGTGGGTCTAGGGTGTCAGGTAGGGTGGAGGTGATATGGTCCTTGACTAGTCTCTCAAAGCACTTGATGATGACGGAAGTGAGTGCTACGGGGCAGTAGTCGTTAAGCTCAGTTACCTTAGCTTTCTTGGGAACAGGAACAATGGTGGCCCTCTTGAAGCATGTGGGAACAGCAGACTGGGATAAGGCTGGATTGAATATGTCCATAAACACACCAGCCAGCTGGTCTGCGCATGCTCTGAGGACACGGCTGGGTATGACATATGGGCCTGCAGCCTTGCAAGGGTCAACATGTTTAAATGTTTTACTCACGTCGACTGCAGTGAAGGGGAGTCCGCAGGTTTTGGTAGCGGGCTACACTGCTACACTGTTTGTATTCCGTCATGTTTCCGGTCACCTTGCCCTGGTTAAAAGCGCTTTCAGTTTCGCGCGAATGCTGCAATCAATCCACAGTTTCTGGTTTGGGAATGTTTTAATAGTTGCTGTGGGTACAATAGCGCCGATGCACTTGCTAATAAACTCCCTCGCCGAATCAGCGTATTCGTCAATGTTGTTGTTTGAAGCAATGCGGAACATATCCCAATCCACCCGATTGAAGCAATCTTGAAGATCTTCAAAGGTAAGGCATATATTATATCGCTATTTCTGACTTTCTTGTCGCAACTGCCTGGTTGGAAAATTATTTGTCATGCATTTGTATGCGAGGTGCTGTCCTCAGATAATCGCATGATTTGCTTTCACCGTAAAGCCTTTTTGAAATCTCACACCTTGGCTGGATTAAGAAGAAGTTAAACGTTATTTTGATGTATTGCACTTGTGATTTTATGAAAGTTAAATATTTATAATACTGTGTTTTGAATTTGGCACTCTGCAATTTCACCGGATGTTGGCCAGGTGGGACGCTAGAGGTCCCACGTACCCTAGAGAGGATTAATAAGGTAAAAGTGGACGTTTACTCCCCTCTTTTTGCACTACCGGCCACCTATTTGCCCTTCTGTCTACCCACAGACACTACCACAGCATGGATGAGTTCAGCCACTATGACCTGCTGGAGGTCACCACAGGAAGGAAGGTGGCTGAGGGACACAAGGCCAGCTTCTGTCTGGAGGACACGACCTGTGACTTTGGTCACCTGAAGCGTTATGCCTGCACATCTCACACTCAGGTAGATACACCAACACATATCTCACTAAGGTAGATTTGCCAATACATTTGCCATGGCATCATTAATTTGTCCGACGGCAAGTCGGTGTCATGGTCTTGCACTAGGTACTGCAACAATATATCATCATCTGAGATTTCAGCGAGCAACGACAACATGTCTCTTGTTTAACAGTTCTTCCACCCCACTCAGTCTTTCTATGAGTCAGAGATGGTGCAGAGGCACGTCTCTCTGGTACTGAGCTATAAGCATAGACTGTTGAAGTTCAACACGAATAACTCTCCTCTATGTTCCTCCAGGGTCTGAGTCCGGGCTGCTACGATACGTACAACGCTGATATTGATTGCCAGTGGATCGATATAACAGACATCCAACCTGGGAACTACATACTAAAGGTGAGACTAAGAGCAGAGGAAAGTTCTGATGGTAATCTTGGTAATCTTCCAGGAAGGCGACATTCCAAAGGCAACATTCCATTGGAAAAGGTTACTGGAAAAATGTATCGGAAGGTTTTACATTTGGAAAGTTGTCTAAAGCTATAAAACATTACGTTTCCTAGACTGTTTCCTAGACTGTGGCTCATACCGATCTACTAGTTTTGACTGCCATTCAGTCCCATTGCTCTCTGCCTGTCTGTGTTGACCTCAAGTGTTTCAATGTGGGACAAATCCTAACTTGGGTTGCATGTAGTGGACAGTAATATTTGACATGTCAATATACAGTATATACAATATTATAAATACCTCACATGCGACTCGTAAGAAGACTAAACAATTAGCCTATTAAAATGTTTCTCTGACTCCATAAAGATAATTAAGATATACAAGCAAGCATTAGGCAATGAGTTGACGTTGACTAGCGAAAATTGGTCTGAGAATTGTCTATATCAAAGGTAGGTAATTTAATTAACATTGTACAATGAATTGATTCACCTACAAGCCATAAAGCTTAAGATACAAAGCATTAACAAGCATTACAAGGCATTATTCTAAGTATATACAGTAGATTATGAGATGAATTTACAGGACAAAGCATGAAAACAAATGTGTTTACTAGTCCAGAGACCTGGAAGCCTAAGAAATTGGAATGGATCCTACAACCTTCCTCTAAATCAAATGTACTTTGTCGCATGCTCTGAATACAACAGGTGTAGACCTTACCATGAAATGCTTACTTACAAGCCCTCAACCAACAATGAAGCTCAAGAAATAGAGTTAAGAAAATATTTAAATAAACTAAAGTTTAAAAGAAAATTGAATAAAAAAATAACACAAGAAAATTATATAACAATAACGAGGCTATATACAGGGTGTACCGAGTCAATGTGTGGGGGTACAGGATAGTTGAGGTCATTTGTAACATGTCTACACATAGATAATAAACAGAGAGTAGCAGCAGTGTAAAAACAAAGGTGGGGGGGTCAATGTAAATAGTCCAGGTGGCTATTTGATTAATCGTTCAGCGGTCTTATGGCCTGGGGGTAGAAGCTGTTAAGGAGCCTTTTGGTCCTAGACTTGGCGCTCCGGTTCCTGCTTGCCGTGCTGTAGCAGAGAGAACATTCTATGACTTGGGTGACTGGAGTCTTTGACCATTTTTGGGGCATGGACTGGATACAGGATGAGAGACAGATCAAAGGCATTTCATTCCATTTATAACATCTGAAGGTGTAGCCGTTCAACCCAAAACCAACCACCATTGAGCAATCAAATGATACCAAGTTGGCAGTAACCTAAACACTCCCAGGCCCAATCTACACAGGGTGTCACAGCACTTAAACGCGTGATGGGAGGAGACCAATGTAAATAAGACAGACTTCCTGAGAGGAACATCAAATATTTTTGCATATAGTAATTTAGAGTTCACCATATACAGACACAAGTAACTACAGAGATCATACATACATATAGATAGCATCAGAATTATCCTCAGTGAACAGTAACCACAGAGATAATACATATATATGTAGATAGCATCAGAGTTATCCTCAGTGAACAGTAACCACAGAGATAATACATATATATAGATAGCATCAGAGTTATCCTCAGTGAACAGTAACCACAGAGATAATACATATATATAGATAGCATCAGAGTTATCCTCAGTGAACAGTAACCACAGAGATAATACATATATATAGATAGCATCAGAGTTATCCTCAGTGAACAGTAACCACAGAGATAATACATATATATAGATAGCATCAGAGTTATCCTCAGTGAACAGTAACCACAGAGATAATACATATATATAGATAGCATCAGAGTTATCCTCAGTGAACAGTAACCACAGAGATAATACATATATATAGATAGCATCAGAGTTATCCTCAGTGAACAGTAACCACAGAGATAATACATATATATAGATAGCATCAGAGTTATCCTCAGTGAACAGTAACCACAGAGATAATACATATATATAGATAGCATCAGAGTTATCCTCAGTGAACAGTAACCACAGAGATAATACATATATATAGATAGCATCAGAGTTATCCTCAGTGAACAGTAACCACAGAGATAATACATATATATAGATAGCATCAGAGTTATCCTCAGTGAACAGTAACCACAGAGATAATACATATATATAGATAGCATCAGAGTTATCCTCAGTGAACAGTAACCACAGAGATAATACATATATATAGATAGCATCAGAGTTATCCTCAGTGAACAGTAACCACAGAGATAATACATATATATAGATAGCATCAGAGTTATCCTCAGTGAACAGTAACCACAGAGATAATACATATATATAGATAGCATCAGAGTTATCCTCAGTGAACAGTAACCACAGAGATAATACATATATATAGATAGCATCAGAGTTATCCTCAGTGAACAGTAACCACAGAGATAATACATATATATAGATAGCATCAGAGTTATCCTCAGTGAACAAGTTTCAGATAGAAACCATATTTGGATACTATAGAGATAGCAGAGATACAACAAAGATAATCAGAGTTATCCTCAGTGAACAGTAACCACATAATACATATTTAGGATACTATATATAGCAGAGACAATGCCGGAGGACTAGTCAGCCGGCATTAAAATTCTTGGCCCCTCAGAAGGGGAAGGGCTGACTAATCCTTGGACATTGTTCTTTGTTCCTGGACCATTTGCCATGCAACTCCAGGTGTCAGAGAGCACATAAATGAGCCTAGAGCTCATCAATTCCCCATTGATATCAACAGATGATTTAAGCAGCACTTCAAATGTTTTATTTATACATACAGTATCTCAAATCAAGATTCTCCCACCAGTCTCAGCCCAGAATTCTAAATCAAATCAAATCCAATTTTATTTGTCACATACACATGGTTAATAGATGTTAATTTAATTTTTTTTATTTTACCTTTATTTAACCAGGCAAGTCAGTTAAGAACACATTCTTATTTTCAATGACAGCCTGCCTGTTCAGGGGCAGAACGACAGATTTGTACCTTGTCAGCTCGGGGGTTTGAACTCGCAACCTTCCGGTTACTAGTCCAACGCTCTAACCACTAGGCTACGCTGCCGCCCCAATGCAAGTGTAGCGAAATGCTTGTACTTCTAGTTCCGACAATGCAGTAATAACCGACGAGTAATCTAACCTATGAATTCCACAACTAATACCTTATACACAAGTGTAAAGGGATAAAGAATATGTACATAAAGATATATGAATGAGTGATGGTACAGAACGGCATAGGCAAGATGCAGTAAATGGTATTGAGTACAGTATATACATATGAAATGAGTAATGTAGGGTATGTAAACAAAGTGGCATAGTTTAAAGTGGCTCATGATACATGTATTACATAAAGATGCTGTAGATTATATACAGTACAGTATATACATACACATATGAGAGGAGTATTTTTTATTTTACCTTTATTTAACCAGGCAAGTCAGTTAAGAACACATTCTTATTTTCAATGACAGCCTGGGAACAGTGGGTTAACTGCCTGTTCAGGGGCAGAATGACAGATTTGTACCTTGTCAGCTCGGGGGTTTGAACTCACAACCTTCCGGTTACTAGTCCAACACTCTAACCACTAGGCTACGCTGCCGCCCCTGAGTAATGCAGGGTATGCTAAACATTATATTAAGTGGTATTGTTGTGGCTAGTGATACATTTTTTACATCAATTTCAATCAATTTCCATTATTAAAGTGGCTGGAGTCGAGTCATAATGTTGGCAGCAGCCACTCAATGTTAGTGGTGGCTGTTTAACAGTCTGATGGCCTTGAGATAGAAGCTGGTTTTCAGTCTCTCGGTCCCTGCTTTGATGCAGCTGTACTGACCTCGCCTTCTGGATGATAGCGGGGTCAACAGGCAGTGGCTCGGGTGGTTGTTGTCCTTGATGATCTTTATGGCCTTCCTGTGACATCGGGTGGTGTAGGTGTCCTGGAGGGCAGGTAGTTTGCCCCCGGTGATGCGTTGTGCAGACCTCACTACCCTCTGGAGAGCCTTACGGTTGTGGGCGGAGCAGTTGCCGTACCAGGCGGTGATACAGCCCGACAGGATGCTCTCGATTGTGCATCTGTAGAAGTTTGTGAGTGTTTTTGGTGACAAGCCAAATTTCTTCAGCTTCTTGAGGTTGAAGAGGCGCTGCTGCACCTTCTTCACAACGCTGTCTGTGTGGGTGGACCAATTCAGTTTGTCCGTGATGTGTATGCCGAGGAACTTAAAATGTACTACCCTCTCCACTACAATCCCGTCGATGTGGATAGCTGGGTGCTCCCTCTGCTGTTTCCTGAAGTCCACAATCATCTCCTTTGTTTTGCTGATGAAAGTACTGTGTAAGTTATTGTTTTATTCCTACCTGCCTAGCTGTAGTGGTATCCTCTTGTGTCCTCCTCTGCCTCTCAGCTCCAGGTCAACCCCAAGTACCTTATCTTGGAGTCCGACTTCACCAACAACGTGGTGAGGTGCAATATCCACTACACGGGACGCTTCGTCACAACGACCAACTGCAAGATATCTCAGTGAGTACGGCAACGTCTCTTTTATGACACTAGTCAAAAGACAAGCGCTCATTATTATGCCAAACTACCTGTTAGAACTGTTTTTTAGTTCATTACCTAATGATTCTGTCAATCATGTTCATCAATGTCACCAAGATGAATGATTACTGACAGTTTTATACTGCCTCTCATAAGGAGCAGTAAGGCTATTGGGACTTTCAATGGGTTGATTAGGAAGTGTATTTTTACACTCCGAATTACTGGTAAATCCTTTTTATGAAAGTGACTCAGCTTTAGAGCATACTTTATCTGAGCAATGACAATGTACAGGTGAGGTGATAAATCACCTCTAGTTCTATGGAGTGTATATGGAGTACACAGATAGGTTTTTGGGGCTGATTGATCAGGTTTAAATTATAAACTCCATCTCAAGTGCTGAGACTGGTAATAAAAATATGGTGGAAGGAAACTCTCTCTCACCCATGTTTACACCAATCCAATGCTTTTTAACTTTAGTGGTACATATAAGACGAACAGGGGCAGACTGGGACCAGAAATCAGCCCTGATAAACCAGACATTATTTTCACTTGAGGCCCCCTCACCAGCCCATTATATTTATTTAAGGGCCCCATTATTAGCCAGATAATGATGATTTTGTGCAACAACAAAAAAGTTAGACATGCCCAGTGGGCTAAAAATGCACCTGCCCATCTGACATTTCGACCAGTCCGTTCCTAAAGGCGAATGAAGTTGGCTACTTAGCCAATTTCTTTCCTTGTTAGCTAATGATAGCTAGTGACAGTGATTCACAAACTAGGCCTATTTGAAACTTACCCATCTCCCGGCAGCATTTCAGTAGCTTTAAAACCACTTCAAAAGCATGAAAACCCCATTCGATTTCTGTCCAAAGTTTAGGGGACAAAATGAAACAACATACAGTAATTCATGATTGTTTTATTACATTTGAGTTAGTTTTGGAGTCAAAGATAATAGTTTTAGTTTTTCGGACGGGTTTATTCATTATCATCTAAATAGTCTTTTCATGATTGGTTTTTGTTTTAGCTTCAGTTTAAGTTTACTATAATAACGTTGCCTCGGTCTACAGAAAGGGCCTTCAATAAGAATGTGTGGACAGGTAGGCTAACCTCTCTGTCTCCCTGTGTTGTCAACACCCGCCTCATTGTGTTGTTTGTTCTGTGACCTTCCTGAAGGTCCTGATCGGACGTGGGAAGGCTGCCCAGCCAGGGTGAGTCCTCCAGGACAGTGCTGTTCCATTGAAATGTGAATGGAATTCGTTTTGTTATTGTTGTTGCTGTTGTTTTGTTTGTGCTGTTTCTGGTTTCCTGGGCCCAGAGTGAACACGGGATCCAGTGGCACTGAAGAGAACATGGGGATATTTACACAGGCACACAAACTGAAAACCCATCCCAAACTCATCACTCCAGTCTCCCACCGTCTCCATTGTTGTTTTCCTTCTATATTATCCATAACCTTCTCTCCCAGACCAACCCCACTGCTCTTATTTCTACTCTGACAGCCTTAATGAGGCTTTTGTCCATGAAATAGTAAACGTCTTGGACATTGTGAATACGTTGCTCACAGCTGTGAGCAGAGTGGCTCGGTTTAGTTTTAAATAAGGTGTGAAATGGAGCTGGTGCTGATATGAGTGGTCCCAGACGAGTCTGGGCTCAACTGCAGTTCAACAAATTAAAAAAATGGTGCATTCATCCACGCTGTCTGGGAGGGTGACATGGCAGCCCAGCCAGTGACTCACTAGGACCATTATAGTGTTGTTGTTTTTCTTCTTCTCTCAGCCTCTTTGTGCCAGGTTGAAACATTGTGATTCTCTGAGCACATTTGCATAGTGTGATATTATGTAGAGAGGACAGAGAGCGGAGAAGCCAGGTCTTGTTTGTTTGCACGCGTTCGTCTCCATCAAGTAGTCCCTCGACATAAAGAGGCTGTCAGAACCTAGAGCGTTACCGCCTCTAAATACCGTCAAAGTCAGTTTTCCTCCTCGTCCTTCATTTTTGTATTTGTCTCACAGGAAAACATAAAGCTTAGTTGGCAGCTTAGTTGCCATTTATTTTCAAGGAGGTGCTTTTCAGAATGAAACTTAAATTGGATTTGTCTTTTTTAACTACCAACACTGGTCAGATGCCAAATAGGTTATCTGTAGCTTTGTAAGAAGAATGTACATGACAATTAACCCACTGATGCATGGTTTTAGCTATGGAGAACTGTACTTGCTTTAATTGATTGTATTTTGATTCTTCTCTTCTTTAATGAAAGGGTCTTTAGTACTGTGTTTAAATTGTTGCTGTATTTGTGAAATCCCAGGAACTCATATATAGTTTTTTTATGCAAATCCAGATCATGCATTTGATTTGTTCAAATGGAGTGTGTTGCGGCAGAGAGTGACTGTAAAGAAGAAACTAATGTGGTAAAAACCTATCGTTGTGATGCATTACACTAGTAGGTTTAGCTTGGCATTACAGACAGACAGAGTGCCGAAATGCCGCCTCTACCTACCTCTAAAAGAGTGAGCTATTGTTTTGAGTTGAGTATACGGTTTCTATTACACATCCCTGTGACGACGGCCCACTGTGGCCTCCCACACAAACTCCATTGCAACACACACCTACAGTAAAACACTTAAGAGAAAGGATGTAGAAACGTGAACAAATGCAGAACAGGTCTAGTCTCGTATTCTGTTTATATACCATATTACACGTTAACATGACCATTTTAAGATTGTACATAGTAGTCTATCAATGCTGTCATTGACCAACACTTCTTTGTATTCTGGTTGCTCTTGATATTGTATTTTTACCAAGACAGGTGGAAAGTATAATTACGAGATTCTATTCAATCAATGGAATGACACTATGAGACTTGTGGATTATAGCAGGTATTATTAAATATATGAGTATATGTTGATTTGCTTGAGTTCTTCTGTTCTTGAACACCTGTCAAAAATGACATACCTAATAAAGACGTACATTTACACCTCTATAAGGTGTTTGGAATGACATGTGACTGTTGTTTACAGGCTGTAGTTACCGATGTGGTTTCTGTCACTGTGTTTAAAAAATGTAAAAAAGATCTTGCATTTTGTGGGATAATAACACAGTAATGGATCAAAAATGTATTCAAGGTTTCTGGACATCTGCATGCACGAGACATAAACATCAGACCAAACTTCAAATGCTGGACAGTACTTAAAGTTCCAGTTTCATGTGTGTATCTCATGTTAGGATTTGGACATGCATCCTTTATGTTATGGGGCCTTCATTTTATTCTTCCTCTTGTGTGTGAATAAGAATTCCATGGTCAGTTTGGGATTACACTGCTCCGGAGTGTTCACATAATAGGCCACACATCCAGACAAACAGTGCTGTTGATTCAGAAACGCCCCGAGATTTGAATATTGAAAAGTTATTTATGGTTTCCTACTCTGAAAATGTCAGGTGAAGGTATGTTTAATGCATTATGGCATTTACTGTGGGTCTGTCTGTGTTGTCGTGTACATTCATCATGCAGCATCCAGGCAGGAATGCAAAACAGACCTTTTCAGGTTCACAAAAGGATACGGCGAATACAAATATACACACAGCTCTTCATTGGCCAAGCAAGAGACACGGCTGTCTCATTTGTGCCGTGCTTTCATCATGTGATATCGCACAACTAATTACTTTGTGTGTCCGAGCAGGCTGGCTGGTCATCAGTCTCTCTCGACGTTAGTAAGCCTGAAACGGAGCACACATCTCCTGTCCGGAGACATGTTGCAAGATCAGCTCGATTGGGCTGGATTTACCGATGGACATCAGCATGAGCATCCAATGCCATGATGTCCATATAAGAATGTGGATATGGGCACACAGTGCCTTCGGTAAAGAAACAAAAATAAGTGTAGCCTTTTTTATAAAAAGCAAAAGCTTTCTCAAATGACCCCAATACTGAAAAGTAACATTTGTTGACGTGTTTCTCTATAATGATGCTTTTCCAAGGCTTATTTTACGGAGCATTCCTGACCCCACGGTACAGGCCAATCTAACTAGACTACAAATATGTGGGTTAGTGATACACACTTAAAGCAACAAGAGGTAACAGGAAAGCCTGAGTAGGGGGTATAGAACATATCACAGCAAGCAATATCCACCCTTTTGAAGACTTCCTAAAAGCAACAATCACCTTCGGTAGAAAGGGTTATTAGAAGGTTCTTCAAACAAAGAAGAGTTGATTTGGTTTCTTTGAAAAACCCAATGGAAGAGAATGAAAGGAGAAGAGGACAGATAAAACCCACCTACACGCAAGCAAGCACGCACACACACACACACACACACACACACACACACACACACACACACACACACACACACACACACACACACACACACACACACACACACACACACACACACACACACACACACATGCACCCGCGCACACGCGCAAACACACGCACAGAGAGAGTGAAAGTGTTTGAGGATATTTCACAGGCTTGTCTCACCAGGAGAGTGGAGCAGCCTAGATTCATACTGTGAGGGAGGGACTGTTTGCCTGTGTAACAGTCTGGCCGATACTTTTCCTGTATTACTAATGCAGCAGGATAAGATTATAAAAACAGGGATTTGCCCTCTGTTAAACTCACTTCAACTTTACTTTTACTGTAATACTTGAAAGGCCCGGTGCAGTCAAAAATTAGATTACCTGTATTTTATATTTCCATACTATAAGGTTGTGAAATAGTGATAATGATCAATGCCCTTTTAGTATAAAAGCTGTTTGAAAAGACCACCTGAAATATCAGTGTTTTGGTGGGAGGGAGTTTCGGCTTTCCATGGTGACATCACCATGCGGAAAATTAGTTAGACCAATAAGAAAGAGTGTTCCAAACCTCTCTGCAAATAACAGCTATTTTTCCCCCTCACCACTCAAACCACACCCAGACAGTCCTAGCAAAATTTAACAATTTTAAATTTACATTTTTTTCCAACTGCTTACACACGTTTTCAAAACTGTCTCCTTTTTTTCAAAACTCTACACACAATTCCCAAAACTGCACACACAAAATGCAAAATGCCTCACATCTCCTTCAAAATGTAACACTGCATTCAAAATGCCATAAACACATGTCAGAATGAAGCATTTGCATCAAATGCCAAACACTGCTTTCATAATAGTACATTTTTGGATATACCATGTAAACACGGTTGTTCTAAATCTGAAGCTCAATGGTCTTTCATAGGCTTATATCTACATTTCAATACAATCTTCTACAGTGAAAGTAATCTGCTGAGAGGGGTAACAAGCACACTGTAAACACCAATGCAATGTAGAAACCGAAAATATTTATTAGGCCAAACATTACTGTTGTAAACAGTAGCATACAACAAAACCATAAAATATGTAAACCAAAAGTATATTCTTTAGAATACAGTAAAGAACGCATTTGTGTGTGTGGGGTCCCGAGGGGGCAGTCCAGGAATTGGGGGGGGCAGTCACCAGTGCTAAGCTACGCTTCATCTCTTCTCCGGCCTGGGTCTGGCCACAATACTTGATCCACATCACAAGATACGTTTTCTCTTGCCAAACACCGAGGGAAGTATCTCCTAGCATGTCGTATCCAACCTTGGACAGAGGCAACCTCTATGGCCCCACATGTGTCCTCCATTGCCTGGAGAAGCAGCATGCGGGCATAGGATTGGTGATCATACACTTTCTAGCGCCAGGCTGAAAATAATTCCTCTATGGGATTTAGAAAAGGTGAATATGGGGGTAGGTACAAACTATACAAAATTGTGGATGGGTGGCAAACCAGTTTTGGACCAGAACAGCCCGGTGAAAACTAACATTGACCCATAAAACCTCAAATCTAGCAGGCTCCTGATCTGGATCAGGGACAAGCATTGTGTAAATTGCATCCAGAAAAGTGAGCATATGGCCGGTGTTGTACGGACCCAGTGTGGCATTGTGATGGAGGACCCTGTTTTGAGTGATGGCAGCACACATAGTTATATTACCCCCACGCTGTCCAGGGACATTTGTAATTGCTCTCTTCCTATTACATTTCTTCCACGGCACCTGGTTCTGGTGAGGTTGAAGCCAACCTCATCCACATCAATAAATTCATGGCGAATTACATGGGCATCCAGCTCCAATACTCTCTGTAACAGACAAAAGGATATACAGATGAGTAAATATGGTATGTCTGAAGTACTGGAATTACTGTTGCATACATACCTCTACAAAGTCATGAGTTTCTCTCAAATGGCACCTTGTAAAGTTGTTTCATCGTCACTCGGTGCCGTTGGGGGATGCGTTGTATGGTCGACAGGCTTACAGCATTGATGTTGTTAAATATGGTGTCATTATTCAAGATATGCTCTCTTATCTCTCGAATCCTAATTGCATTGTTGGCCAAAACCACATTTATATAATTAGTCTCTTGTACATCTGTAAACAAGCGTCCTCGTCCTCCATGATGCCTTTGCCTTTCCACTCTGTACAGAATTCAAACACAGTATGTGTTCAGCATAGGAAATGTAAACAATGTACAAAAAAATGTAGTACAGCCTGATAACCAACCTCATTCATTCAACGCAGTGCAGTAAATGGATGGTTTAGAGCTCCAAATGTTTATGCAATACTATGCAGTCGTATGTATTTTACAGTACATTTCTGTCATGCTAAAATAGTCATTAGATAGTTGCATACCTGTTCTCATTTCTGAAGGTTCGAATTATGGACGCCACTGTAAATTGAATCAAGGTCAAACTGTGGTTGATCATATGATCAACAAATGTTGCCCTAATCTCATCAGAGATGGCTCTCCTTCCTTCTCTTCTTTGCTCTCGTCCTCTTCTTCCTCCTACTCCTCTTGCTCTCTGTCCATTGTTGGCATTCATTGTTCAAAACAGGTCATCTGACCTTTGACCTATTTATAGGCCTATACTACAGTAAAGCAGTGATTGGTTAGTGATCAGTTAAGCTATTAATGTTTGCACATGTGAGGAGTGTGTGTGTGACCTGGTGAATGAGTGTAGCATTTTGATTGGTTGTGTTTGTTGAAAGGAAAGCAAGTCACTTCCTGTTAGATTTTTGTGTTTTAGGTAGAGAATTGTGTGTAGTGTTTTGAAAAAAGTGTTTTATGCAATTGGCAACTGAGTCAAAGGCTGAGAAATAGCTTATGGTTTTGGATATTTGGTGTGTAGTTTTGCACTTTAAGTGAGAGGTTTCAAAAATGTGACATGAAAAGATTTTGTGTGTAAGCAGTTGGAAAAAACTGTAAAACAATCACGGTAAGGTACTTCATTTGTTACCCAGAAATGTTTGATATTGAGATAAAAACGGCTGCATTGGACCTTGAAGGCAATGTTTTATCATGATTGTGTAAAGAATTCTCATTTGAATATGTCAGTGGTGTTTGCTCAGGAAGCATTGTCATCCCTTGGAATGAAAATATTTCTCATCTCCGGAGAACAAAATGTCCAATATTTCCTGTGTCATCCCCATGGTTGTTATGTTCCTCCTGTTTGTCCCTGTATTACCCTGACCACTCTGACTTCCTCTCTGTGATGGCTATTTGCTCAGGCTGCTCTCAGCCTTTTCCTTACGGTACTCAGACACTTCCAAAAAAGCCCTCCAGGTATTTGTGAGTGTGTGTGTGTGTGTGTGTGTGTGTGTGTGTGTGTGTGTGTGTGTGTGTGTGTGTGTGTGTGTGTGTGTGTGTGTGTGTGTGTGTGTGTGTGTGTGTGTGTGTGTGTGTGTGTGTGTGTGTGTGTGTGTGTGTGTGTGTGTGTGTGTGTGTGTGTGTGTGTGTGTGTGTGTGTGTGTGTGTGTGTGTACGTGATTGCTTGCTTGAAAGAGAGGACAGGGTAACAGAGTACACTGCAGTGAGTTACTGTACGTAATTTGACATCAGCTTTATGAACAGGATGGGTAGGCATTTCTAGGCTCTTACATACAACTTGGACAAGTGTGAATGTAATCCAAGTTATGGCATGTGATTCAGTTTTGTGTAAACATTGGGAACACATTTTGGCATCTAAGAACTCTCATGCTACTGGCGTGGCTCTATGGGGTTCAACTGAGGTCTTGTACTTCTTAGGCTCTAGGAAAGGAAGCAGTGGATGTGAGGAGGGTCGATGAGGGTGATGAGTGACTTGTAAAATACATGGTGAGCTGTACAGTGTTGCAGAGTTAAATCTGACAGTATCCTCATTGTGAGGGTGTCACAGACCGTCACTCAGGACAAAGTTGAGGTCCATTCACACCCATAGGAGAGGTACAGGACAGCTTACTGTCCAAATAAAATTTGATTTGATATTAAAACACCCTCGAGGCCAGAGGGAGTGGACAGGTAATTGATGTATCTAATAACCAGTCACAGACCACTTAATCATGTCATAGCTACATGGATCTTCATTCCATGGCCTGTCTATGTATCTCTGCCTGCCTCTGCCTGTCTGTCTCCTCTCCATCAATATTCATTAGTCCACCTTTGGTCTTTACCATCTTACTTCCTCTGACACAATTATAAAGCTTCTAAGTGTTCTGACTTGGCCTTAGCATTCTATCCTTACTTACTCTCAGATCAATGATGGAACTAACTACCTGCAAACTCACTAAGTATTCCAACATAATGTGACCAGCTGGCTTGCGATGAGACAAGGCTTGAAGACACAACTTGAGACTGCTATTCTCCCCACTCAAGCATTCTCTTGGTGAGGATAATTGAATTTAGAAGAAGGAGAGAAAAGGAATTATTATACAACCCGACAGTGCCAAAAAATAACCCCCAGACATGAGGTCTCAATCTGCAGAGCCTGCCTGCTGCACACATATTCTGTGGCAAAACATCAAGGCCACAGGTAATTCATCTTCTGTCTCTTACTGTGCTTTTCAACTTAATTCAATGAATAAAGGCTCACCTTTGTTTTCAGGGAGGATTAACATGTTGCTCTGTGGTTAAAGAGAAAGGAGAGATTGTCTTTAGGAAAGGAGGGCTAAAAGAATGAGAGCAGGAGAGATGGAGCAGCCTGGTCTCATAGACTAGATGTAATATAGTAACTGTAAATCCAGGACACTCAAATTAGTATGATATGTTACGTTTGATATGGTTACATAAGAAAGGAGGTTACTTAAGGCAAAAACTAAAAGAGGGTGGTTGGTTGGGTTGAATGGGTCTGCGTATAACGCAAACGTCTAGTAGACCAACTTTAGCATTTTAGCTATTTAGCATCTTTGCAACTATTTACTACTTTTCAGCTACTTTTCAACTACTTAGCATATTAGCTAACCCTTCCCCTAACCTTAACTCCTAACCCTAACCTTAACCTTAACCCTTAACCCCTATCCTAGATAATGGGGTGGCAGGTAGCCTAGTGGTTAGAGCGTTGGACTAGTAACCGAAAGGTTGCAAGATTGAATCCCTGAGCTGACAAGGTAAACATCTGTTGTTCTGCCTCTGAACAAGGCAGTTACCCCACAGTTCCTAGGCCATCATTGAAAATAAGAATTTGTTCTTAACTGACTTGCCTAGTTAAATAGGTAGAATAAAAAAACGTTAGCCACCTAGTTAACCTTAGTGTTAGCCACAAATTGAAATTTGTAAGCCTGGAGAAAATTGAGACATAGAAAGCATTGGAGACAACATGGGCCAGCATCCCTGTTGAACGCTTTTGACGCCTTGTAGAGTCCATGCCCCAATGAATTGAGGCTGTTCTGAGGGCAAAAGGGGGGGGGGGGGGTGCAACTCAATATTAGCTAGGTGTCCTTACTGTTTTGTACACTCAGTGTAGAGTTGAAATGTTTTTAAATGTTTCATTTGCATCCCAATATTACTGTAACGCTGTTCGCTGAGAGTCGGGAAGCAAGTTCAGGGAGGGAGTGTTTTAATAAATAATCGCAAACATAAAACAACAACGCACAATGACTTAACACTGGAACAGAAACAATGACGCCTGGGTAAGGAACCAAAGGGAGTGACATATATAGGGAAGGTAATCAGGGAGGACAAAAAACTTTGACTTAGAAACACCAGATTTGCTGCGCAAAAATATTAACAACATTCCACCCCTGAGACCACTAGAGGGCGCTTTGGTCACTCAACTGCAGGAAAGGGCGACATGTTACAGACCGCCACTGATACATACCATTCCCATACAATACATATCATACTAATTTGTGTCCCGGATTTCCATTTACTATGTTGCATCTACCCCTGAGTCCAGGTTGGATGGAGAGAAAGGGAGCAATGACTGAGTGGGCACAGTATAAGTCAAGAAGAAAAAACTGTTTCCATCATTTGAACTGTGAGAAAAAAAGATGTATTCTGATTTACATGCAGCTGCAGTCACTGGCTCATTTGTTTTGATAATGTCCCATCCTGCCTCTTCCTGCACATATTTTATACAGAGCCGAGTGTGCCGTATATATCTGAGATAACAAACATCTCACTTTTTGTGTTAGCACTTTGCATCAAAAGTGATGGGCGTTATACGAGGCTGGGAAGCAGCTTGAGTAGTAGACTGACGACACACTCGAGTGCACAGCCTGACAGTTTAAATGCCTCGTGCCTCATCTCTGAAACATCTGGCCCTGGTTTTGGTGTCTGAGGCAAAGATGTATTCTTCTTCAAACTTGGGTTCTCTCACTTTCTCCACTCATCAATTTTAAAGGGGTATGTAAATGTCTCATTCCTTCAGTATTCCTGGGAGTCTGAACGACTGCACGGCTGCAACAACAGGGTAATACATTTTCATTAAGATTCCCCTTCTTTGAAAGGGGTAGAAATTGAAGTTGGGATATTCGTGTTTATGGTCCCAGACAATTTAAACAAATGACTGGATGTTCAGGAGGCAAGATAGGACTCCCCCAGTTAGTGAGGGGTATATCTGTCCATATGTATATACAGAATGTCTGCAGACGTCATCCTTCCCACGGAAAGCTGATGAAGTCAGCCACCGAGAGTGATGAGGCCTCGGCTGCAGCCACCCGCGCCACTCTGCTCAGCGTCTCCCCTCCTCTGACAGCACCATATTTCAGTGGACTCATTCTACACGACAGCCTGTACTGTCCCTGTCTCCTCTGGGTGTCAATGGGACGCCTCCCATCATCAGATGGGTGACTTCACACCCTGGTGGCGGCAGCAGTCTTTGCTGTAGCTGAGTAAAGTGGCCTGACTCCAGACATCTTGGTGACCCCTCCTTAGTTCTTGGCTGGCTGCTCTGATCCATCTCGTGATGTGCGTGAGAAGATGAGCTGGGTTGGGAATTCTTACCACATGACCACTGCTACTCTTGGAGAGAGTGTGTGTGTGTTTGCCTGTGTCCAGAATACATCATTTTAAATCACACTCAAGAAAAGAAGAACAGGGGATGCCTGTGGGTTTGCCATACTGCCTTCTGTGTGCCTTCTACTAACCATTAATCACTCTGTTAGTTAACGGCTGAGCTGCTGATATTTATCCTAATGAGCCAGTAAATGAGAGAAAACAAAGTCTGGCCTTCCAAGAGTCCTGGTCTACAAGGCCAACTGAGACCAGGTCACACCTAACCTGATCTTCAGCTCCACCATGGTCCAGGTGACTCATCACATGCCTGAGGGATCCCAGAGAGAGAGCCTGAAGTCCAGGTTTGGTTTAGGTAAGTGACCGCAGACACACACCTCCGAGAGCATGGTTTAGCAGTAGCCAGGGTGTGATCCCTCAGCCCAGGTCCCTGGGGGTGTTTTGAACAGCATGAAGGGGAACTCTCTGTCTGACTCTCTGCTGAATGGTAACACATAACGGCCCTCTGTGTTCGGCCTGCTCCAGGTCACACACTGTGACTTCTGTGTGGACCCCCCTCCTTCTTCAAACTGCCCTCCACCGCCCTCTCCTCTCATGTACTGCAAGCTTGACTGATCATGGGGAAGAGATGTGTTAACTGTGATTTTTTTTGCAGTTTTCCATGGTAACGGTAATCAAAATATTGAAGGTGGAGGGGGATACACAGGCAGGTCAAAGGTTAATGCCGACACATTTTGAGGAATGGCTATTGACTTTATGTTGTAAATTCAACACCGAGAGCAGTTTTCACATCTTCGCTAAGACCTGGGTGAGATGTTGCTAAGCTGAGTTCCTGGTATAGTCATGTCTACTACACTATCATGAAAGACAAAACCATAGGTTTTAAAAAGAGCAACTGTCTAAATACTATTAATGTTACTAAATGCTTATAACATGCTGAGTATGATATGCACTATCACTATACAACCTTAGTTGTTTATGAATCAATGAAGCAATTCCATAGCTGCCAACAAGAGCTATTTCATATTAACCAGAAGGCATCCATCTGACTTATTCTTTCATAAAACCTGGGCCCTATTCAACAGCTTTTCATGTTTATACCAATAACAGGGCTGGTCTGTGACTACTAGTGGGTCCTCTGGGTGCCTATATCACTGTGTCATTTCTCCTCCAGCTCCTCTGAGTGATTCTATCACTCTCAACATAAGGAGAACGGGAAAGCAAGGGGACATCCACAGATAAATCCATTTAAAGGGCTTTTGAATCTAATCTATGATGAGGCACCTTCTCAGAGGATTTCCAGGGTGAAATTGTGCTCAGTAAATTTGAGTTTACCAAGAGTAAAGTTATTAGCCAGACAAGTAAATGCTGGCCATATCGCTTTTATCACCTTGACTATCTGGGATATCTTTCTGTTCGTGTTCAGGGCTGTGTATCTGGGGAAATCACACACTGGCAGAGGAGAAAAACACAGATCGTATACTGCCCCCAGTGGACAACTGGTTGAACAGTTAACAGAGCACCCCTCACTCACATTGGATCAACACTGCCATCTATAGGCAGTCTCTGGTCACTGCCACTTGGATGCACAGGCTCAACCTAGGTTTTCTCACAAAATAGAGAAAAAATGTTTATTGGTTTCATTTGTTGTGCTTAATGTTTTGGAAAGTATTTCAACATCACATTTTAATTATGAAATGCAACTTTTTGATTAAAATGAAGACAAGGCAATTGCAACAAATAGGTGCCATACATTGTGAGATGGTTTAGTGATCGTAGATTAACGATCTGCACAGATACGGTGGGTAAACAAGTGACATGAATAACTTGCAGACAATAAGTTCGAGATTTGAACGCGGCAATCACCAGTTTAATGAATAGCAAAGTGATGGCCCCGCTCCCTGTTTCAGTAAAAAGCTGAGGGATGGGGCTGGAGAAATTTAACCAGAGCTAACACTGACCATCCATTATATAAAAATGATAGTTTTCGCCATGTTTTTGTCTATATCGTGTTTGTTTACATTTACTTTCTTAACAAACATTGGAGTTAAACAAGCTTATATGTTGGGTCGTACCGACAGTTGAACTAAGCTCGTGAGGCATTTATAAGTTATATTCTTCAAGATTCAATGGGTACATATAAATAATTCATTAATTCAAGTCAACAAATTGATAGCAACTGCAGATTCCCCTTTAAGCACTTAACATATTGTAGGAATTGGAATTCGTAACATATCATACTGATTGCGGGGGAGGGATGTCACATATCATATGAAATGGATGACATTGTTCACAATACCGCACAATTGTCGGGGACCCGTTTTGGCTCGTGAGCACTACTTTCAAAACTACAGTCTAACTAATAAGACAGTCCAACTAATAGACAGTCCAACTAACAGACAGTCCAACTAACAGACAGTCCAACTAACATTCATACCATGGCTCCACTTCCCAACAACACACAGCCAAGACACACAAAGACCAGAAAATATATAGACATTCATGGTGTAAAATGGAATAGAGTTTTTTTTTATGTCCGTAAGGGAAATCAAAACATAAAATGACAAGACAAATTTTATTTTTTAAATGTAAGTAACAATTAAGTCTAAAACATTTACACTTTAGAATAAAAGTCCTCTTCTAACTGCGCTTCAGAATACTGTCCAGTTGCCTCTCCGAGATGACCACGCAATCTGACATGATCAGCATAAGGAGGAAATCCCACTGGTTCAATGATCTCCCACACATTTAATGACATGGACATGACATGACAAAGAAGCAACAGCATCTGCTGGTATGAGCTGTGGTGGTTGCACATGAATGTCTACCAGGGGAACACTTTGGTCAATGCTTCTGCTTGATTACTGCATAGAGGGAGCTAATTGAATGCGGATTATATCCCAGTTTAAGCTAACAGGGCTCTACATATCTTCACATCAGTCGCAGGCTAACCCGAAGCCCAAACAACTGTACTTGCAAACACATCCACTTCCACAGTCAAGAGCTATCTGCATAGTTTACACCACAGTTCCTACACTGAGTACATAGCTGATTCCTTTTAGATGTAGGAGAGAAAATAAGTATAGGTTTGCTGGATTTCTCCAAAGAAATGTGCACACTGTAATAATGTTGAATACAGCTACTTGAATGGTAAAGAGGTCTGTGTATATATAGATTAGGCCAGATTAGTGATCTAGCTAGAACATGAACTAGTGAACACCTGGGGAACACTGTTTTTCCACTGCTCTCTCTCTCTCTCTTTCCCTCAACACGAGCCCACATAGGTCATTTTCAAACCCCTACCACCCCAGAGAAAGTGGCACCCATATTGCTCCATAAATGTCTCTCTTTCCCCTACAGCATAGAACACACTGTAATGTGTTCACAGGGACCGCCTGCTCAGCCTTCTGTCCCTGTGAGAGAGAGGGGGCAGGAGGGCAGTATGAGCCAGGCTGAGGCTTACTGGAGCCCACTTAGATGTAAGGCTCTATCTCTCCCTTCCTTCCTGGTCACATGTAGCTACTACCTGGGAACAGCAGGAACCATTGAGCTCTTGACTGAATACTGACTAAGCTATAGACCTAAAGTCTACTGTATGAATAGACAGACGATTAAGCGCAGGCAGCTTGAAAATCAGGGAATTTCTCTCATACAAATAAAAGGAACCATTGGCGCCCCTCTGTGGTCAAACAACCATACAACAAGACATACCGTACAATATTGCTGTCTAACATTGTCAACCACAGACAAGACATTTAAGAACACGTTTTAAAAAGAGCACCCTCTAAGACATGTAGACATTCAATGCAAAACAAGTACATAACGAGAAACAAAAGTGAAATCCTAGCAATTAATTTATAGCTCACATTGATTCATTTACATTAGATGTCACGTCTATCTAAAGCAGGGCTCTCCAACCCTGTTCCTGGAGATACCCTCCGGTAGGTTTCCCTTCCAACCGCAGTTGTAATTTACCTGATTCAGATGATCAACCAGCTAATTATTAGAATCAGGTGCGCTAGATTAGGACCGGAGCGAAAACCTACAGGACGGTAGCGCTCTCCAGGAACAGGCATGGAAATCCTGGCTCTAAAGACATATTGTACAGTAGTCCCCAAAAAATAGTTCTATGTTTTGGTATACTTCTCAGACTATAAGAAGAAAGTCCCATTTCCATGACTGTGGATAATGACAATGCGACTGGCCTGTAATCATTCAGCTGAGGCCTGGGAGCACACAGTTAGCTCTACATTTGAGTCTCTTTAAAACAGCCTCTGAGCTAGCCCGATAAAAGATATCAACGTACACAGTGAGCCCCAGGGACATCAAAACCCACGCCCGGGTCAAACTCAAAGGAAGTGGACTTCCAAATCTCGCTACCTCCTCAGTATTAAATCAAAGGTAGCGCATTCTATGAAGAGGATCAAAACAGGAGTTATTGCTTCTTTCAACGGCATTGAAATGCAGATGTCTGCAGTAAAACGTGGGATACTGACATTTCGAGGACGTTCACACACTCAGTAGTTGAGTGCTGCTCTAATATCAAGTTTAAAGGATTAAAATAACATTGATAAATAAGAGAAAAGAGCATACCTCTACACATCTCCATGTCATGTAACTACAGTACATACTGGCCTTCTTTAGCTCACAGTAATACATTTTTCAAGTTACAGAATGAATCAAATAAAACAAATATCCCCGAGGCAACAGGATTATGGTTTCATTTGAAATGCATATTATATAAGCTATCAAAAACATACACATGGACATAAAGGGGAAAGGTTCACAGTTTGTGTCTAGTGTTTGCAGCTCTGCTTTACCTGAGAATCACAAAGCACCCTGATGGCTTAGAGGAGAGCCCTTTTTGTTCAATCAGCTGGCATTCACTTGAAGTAGAATACATTCTTAAAATACATATTTATACCCCAAATAAGCTATCTCCTACTGTACACAAACACGCCTGGTAAAATATTAAAGTTATCTCTGTGCTACTTTCTGTGATAAAAATATTTTAGACGCTTTGAAATGTCTGTAGATAAAAAAAAAGGTAAAGCACTCAAACACAGTCTTACATGGCTCTCCATGTAAGATGACATTTATTCACCACAAAACCTAGAGTCCAGTAACTTAGTGTATAAAACAAACACATGTATAATTGAAATACTGTATCAGGAGCAGGACTTTACAAGTCATGAGCAGGAGGCTACCAACCCCCCCCCCCCCCCCCACCCACCCCACCCACCTGAAGAGCATTGAGGAGAGGATAGTGGGTGATCAGAATGAGTTCTGACAAACAGAGTTGGTGCTGTGTGCATGTGGCCACAGGGCCCTGCTAACACAGTGACTTAAGATAGGGACGCGTCTTTGATGTGACACGTCAAAACAAAGCAGCAGAAGCAAGAATATGACATCACACAGTAGAAACCAGATACTGTAATTCAGTGTTGTTGCTGGGAACATGAAATGTCTATACGTTATGGGTGTTCAGAGTCAGCTGGAATAGTGTGATAGTGTAGTGTAGTGCCCTATAGCAGGGTTATATCACTAGCAACAACACATAATAAATTATTACAGTAGAAATAGGAGAATGTCTTCTTTCTAATGATGTCAACATTATTTCTTAACTCCAAATATTGAGCAAATTACACTCACTGGAGCCAATTACCAGCTGACACTGAAGTATCTGGCATACTGTAGGCTACCAGTGCGTCAAGTGCCTCTGGCTGCTGGTAAACTTTCTTGACTTGGACATACATTTTTGCAAACATATCATTCACTTGATGCTAAGACAAGACATATGGGAAGAAAATAATGGCTAGGGTATGATTGCCGGGTTGCCGGTTTGCGTGGGAGAGGGTCCCTGGGCAAAGAAAGGGTTGAAGACCCATTGCCTATTGAAAGAGCTGCTGTGATGAAGACACATTTTTGGGGGGATGGGATAAACAGATAACAAACTCCTGCTCATACTTTGACATGCTTCCCTCCCTCCACTTTATCCCCTACATCTGGTTGTCATTGTACTGTGGGGTGTTGCTGGAGTACTGCTGATCCGGCATCATGGCCCCCGTGGCGGCTCCCATAGCTGCCTGCTGCGCTGCCTGCTGGACGTGGGGGTTCTTCCAGGCCCCTGTAGTCCACTCCTCCTGAGCCTTGCCTATGCTTCCCCCGCTGCCACGGTAGAAGTTATGGACCTGGAGAGAGGGAGCAGTGGGACGACAGGAAAATGTCAGGCTGCACATAAAGATGACAGAGAGCAATGGAGACCTTTGTTGCTGCCCTATGCACCAGCCGGCACAATGGGCATGAGTGACTGACATAAAGATCAGCACATCTTCATGCTCTCATGGTTGTGACGTAACACAGATGGTACAGACTTGCCTTGGTGAGGGCGATGAAGGACAGCGTTGCCGTGGCAGTGAAAAAGAGGGTGGGGATGAGCATCAGCAAGGCGATCCAAAGGTTGTAGCTGAAGAAAGAGATGGTGGCCAGCCAGCCGCTGAGAGATATAGAGAAGAAGAAAACACTTACCATTTGCCCCTGTGTACTGAGTATACCAAACATTAGGAACACCTTCCAGACATACTTGTTCTGGCCAAACAGAGTTTGTCGGTAACACAATAACTTTGATTTATAATGCTTTATGGAACATTTTAGTAGCATTTATACATGTGTATAATCATTTATAATGGGCGTATTATTAAAAGTGATTTGAATGTGTAACCAGTTTACCAGTTTCCCCAGCCTGGGATCCCTATGCACTGGATAATACTGATGCCCACCTGGGCCATGAACACAAAGAAGAACGCCATGAAGTTGAACGAGCTGTCAGTCCTAGGAGAACAACAAAAGTAATTGTAAGTACACGGACACACAACACATTATACAGTGCGGTACTTGTTAATAAGTAAATCCCTTTACAAGATTTCTCTTGGCGGTAACTGATTTCCCTTGACTGAAAGTATATCACTATGATCAAGCATAATGGTGTCATAGTAAGACCGGGGGGGGGGAGGGGGTCCTGACCACATAGCCTGATCAAGAAAAACCATGGGCCCTAGTTATATATTAAAACGATCTAGTGGTGGTTGGATACCTTATGGGTGTGTCTGACATCCACTTACTTGAAGGCCTTGTAGATGGGCCTGAACCAACACACATAGGAGCAGGGGGTGAAGAGAATCAACCATATGATGGCCATGCCAAAATTTGTCACGCCCCCTCCACCCAGCATCCACACAAAGCAGCCCACCAGATTCACAGCCAAGGTGATTGCATGCACTGTAAAACACATCACCAGGAGAACACACTGTTATACACACCAGTAGAACAAAGCAAAAGTATCATAATAACACCAGTCAGGGAACCAGCTCGCAGATAAATGTGCACTTTCTGTCCACTCTGATTCCTTGAGTGCCCTTTCTGCAGGTGTCCATATTTTTTTCCCCTTCTCTGTTTTACTCTAAGTCTCAGTAATCTAGCAAACCTTCTTCTCTTAAGATCGAATTGGTTGTAATTAAAGCACTGCGTGAGCTAGGGGTTCAGTTCCAGCCTGCTCCACAGAACTGCCACAGGCAGCCAATCAGCTTCAATTACTGGTTCACAAAGGGAAGAGATATCCCTTCATCTGAACTACAAACCCAACCAGAACTTTAATAATAGACCCATTAAGTGATTAGTCTTTTTTCATCTCAGGCAAAGAAACAAAGTGAAGGCTAGAAGTATATTTTAATTGGTTACTTTTGAGTTTTCTGTACAATTCTGTCTATTCTTGACCAATACATCTAATGTAACAAGGGTGACTATTCAAAGAGATTAGTTAAATGGATTCAAATACATTTTAGAATGACTGAAATCATGGAAACATAAACTCATAGAAACATCAAACATGCAGATCAAGCCCAACATACAAAAGGAATGACAGAAAGGATATAACAGATTATTCCATCAACACTGTTATTGGTGTATAAGTGGTTCAGAATACCTGTGTAAATGTTAATCACTTAATGGGGGGGGGGGGGTCTGCAGAGAGAATAAAATACAAGTCAATAGATGAGAAGGGGCAGCGTATGCACAATCTCCCACCGGCGTGGATGAGAGACACACTAGTGTGAAGGCTCCTCAGTGAATTTCAGAAAAATGTAAATAGTGAAACAGTGGAAAAGGTATCCTTTTTAGATAAAATTATATACAAATATAGTCACGTCACTAAATAATTGACTTAGCCCATGCTCATGCTCACTTAAAAAAAAATGGTCTTCCCTCATCTTAAACGGCACCGACCACTGCTGACCTACACATATCTAGTTACAGCAGAAGACCCTCCGTCATTCTTTGTAGCTGTGGTGGATGAAGACAACCCATGTGGCATGGGAGAGGTTAACTGTCAGCTCCCGTGTGTTCGCCACAATGATCTGATCTGAATAGTAGGCTACACTGGAGAGAGGGCTATACAGAAACTCTGCACAGAGTGGAAACTTGTTTCACACTATTGTGGCTTCCTGAACCGTACTGTCCTGGCACACTTATTTTCCTTTAAACACGTTCCTTTCCAGCACAGTTCCAGCAACTACGGTTGATGAGTAATCAGGCCAGCGCAGTGCAGCTTTGCTAGGCTCTCTTGGCTCAGCTCAGTAGTATGAAAGCAGTATAATAGTGCAATAAGAGATCATAACCCCTAAATATGTGGACTCTATGACAGAGTGACTGACTGGAGTTGTTCTAGTGTGGGCTGTGGGTAGTGGGCTGTGGGTAGTGGGTAGTGGCAGTGGGCAGTGGCTAGTGGGCTGTGGCTAGTGGGCAGTGGGCACTCACAGATCCACAGGTGGTAGAGTCTCTTGCACATGGTGCGATGCTGTTCAGGGATCTCCTCGTCAAAGTCCTGGTAGAAACAGGGCTGCAGGGGGATGAACCCCGGTATTGGAGGGAAGTTATTCTCTGCTGGAGAAATGACAATCATACATGAATGGCATTGGCAGGTGTGTCATGTTAGGCCAGATACCGGTGTTTGTATGATTGGTTGATCAGAGACTATCCAAACAATACAGTACATGACTTTCATGGAACACCATGACTGTGTACCAAAACATATGCATACTGTGTGTCAATTTCAATTCATGCAAATCCTTACCAGCCATGACTGTGGGTTTTGTTGTTCAAATTGTTTCGGTCCTCAATCTTTTGAACCTACAAATAAAGAAAGTGTAGCTTTGTAAATGCAGTCATTCTAAACCTCAATAACAACACTAAACATCAGCTTTCTCACTCACAGGTGAAATGTATTTGCAAGTTATATTAGTGGGCCGAACATAGTAATTGAACAAAGACTACTGGCCGAAAGAGATGGATCAATTATGCCAGTGTGCAGTTTACGTGAGACACCACTTGTGACATACAGTAGCTATGCTTTTATCCAATGCAGTGTTTTGAAGATCTATAATCTCAACGTTGTCACTTGTCACATTCGACTGAAGAGATTTGCTGACACACACAGAGAGACGTGTTGGTGGCATCGGCTCAATGGTGGCTCTTCAGGGTTTAAGAACTGGGATCCTTCCGGTGCGCGAGTAAAAGTGGAGACTCAATGAGGCAGCCAGAGTCTTCATTGTCATGCAGGTGAAAGAGGACCCAAACGCGACTTAACAGAAACAGAGTTTATTAAAGTCCAAAACGGAATAACAGAAATCCTCTAGATTTGTAGAGGGGAAAACAACTGGAGAAGCGGCCACAGACTGCAGGTCGCTTCGGGTAGGCGCAGGCCGTAGTCGACTGAGACACCTGCTCACACGCAGCATCTGATGAAGGCACAAAACACGACAGGACAGGGTGATACACAATCACGGCAAAAACACGACAGGACAGGGCGAAACGCAATCACAGCATGGTGAATACAATACAAGGAACCGACGGAACAGGAACGGATCACAAAGGAATAAATAGGGACTCTAATCAGGGGAAAGGATCGGGAACAGGTGTGGGAAGACTAAATGATGATTAGGGGAATAGGAACAGCTGGGAGCAGGAACGGAACGACAGAGAGAAGAGAGAGCGAGAGAGTGAGAGAGGGAGGGGGAGAGAGAGGGATAGAACCAAACAAGACCAGCAGAGGGAAACGAATAGCATGGGGAGCACAGGGACAAGACATGACAATAAATGACAAACATGACAGTACCCCCCACTCACCGAGCGCCTCCTGGCGCACTCGAGGAGGAATCCTGGCGGCAACGGAGGAAATCATCGATGAGCGAACGGTCCAGCACGTCCCGAGACGGAACCCAACTCCTCTCCTCAGGACCGTAACCCTCCCAATCCACTAGGTATTGGTGACCCCGTCCCGAGAACGCATGTCCATAATCTTATGTACCTTGTAAATGGGTGCGCTCTCGACAAGGACGGGAGGGGGAGGGAAGACGAACGGGGGTGCGAAGAAAGGGCTTAACACAGGAGACATGGAAGACAGGATGGACGCGACGAAGATGTCGCGGAAGAAGCAGTCGCACAGCGACAGGATTGACGACCTGGGAGACACGGAACGGACCAATGAACCGTGGAGTCAACTTACGAGAAGCTGTCGTAAGAGGAAGGTTGCGAGTGGAAAGCCACACTCTCTGGCCGCAACAATACCTTGGACTCTTAATCCTGCGTTTATTGGCGGCTCTCACCGTCTGTGCCCTGTAACGGCAAAGTGCAGACCTCACCCTCCTCCAGGTGCGCTCACAACGTTGGACAAACGCTTGAGCGGAGGGAACGCTGGACTCGGCAAGCTGGGATGAGAACAGAGGAGGCTGGTAACCCAGACTACTCTGAAACGGAGATAACCCGGTAGCAGACGAAGGAAGCGAATTGTGAGCGTATTCTGCCCAGGGGAGCTGTTCTGCCCAAGACGCAGGGTTTCTGAAAGAAAGGCTGCGTAGTATGCGACCAATCGTCTGATTGGCCCTCTCTGCTTGACCGTTAGACTGGGGATGAAACCCGGAAGAGAGACTGACGGACGCACCAATCAAACGACAGAACTCCCTCCAAAACTGTGACGTGAATTGCGGGCCTCTGTCTGAAACGGCGTCTAACGGGAGGCCATGAATTCTGAATACATTCTCAATAATGATTTGTGCCGTCTCCTTAGCGGAAGGAAGTTTAGCGAGGGGAATGAAATGTGCCGCCTTAGAGAACCTATCGACAACCGTCAGAATCACAGTCTTCCCCGCAGACAAAGGCAGACCGGTAATGAAGTCTAAGGCAATGTGAGACCATGGTCGAGAAGGAATGGGGAGCGGTCTGAGACGACCGGCAGGAGGAGAGTTACCCGACTTAGTCTGCGCGCAGTCCGAACAAGCAGCCACGAAACGGCGCGTGTCACGCTCCTGAGTCGGCCACCAAAAGCGCTGGCGAATAGACGCAAGAGTGCCTCGAACACCGGGATGACCAGCTAACTTGGCAGAGTGAGCCCACTGAAGAACAGCCAGACGAGTGGAAACAGGAACGAAAAGGAGGTTACTAGGACAAGCGCGCGGCGACGCAGTGTG
Source organism: Oncorhynchus gorbuscha (assembly GCF_021184085.1). NCBI lineage: Eukaryota > Metazoa > Chordata > Actinopteri > Salmoniformes > Salmonidae > Oncorhynchus > Oncorhynchus gorbuscha. The sequence goes on from NC_060176.1 coordinate 20,121,042, forward strand.
CGTGAGTGCTTGCTTAACCTGTCTTTCAATTCCCCAGACTGTTAACCCGACAACACGCCCATAAGGAAGAATCCCCTCGGGATCAGTAGAAGCCACAGAAGAACTAAACAGACGGGATAAGGCATCAGGCTTGGTGTTCTTGCTACCCGGACGGTAAGAAATCACAAACTCGAAACGAGCGAAAAACAACGCCCAACGAGCTTGACGGGCATTAAGTCGTTTGGCAGAACGGATGTACTCAAGGTTCTTATGGTCTGTCCAAACGACAAAAGGAACGGTCGCCCCCTCCAACCACTGTCGCCATTCGCCTAGGGCTAAGCGGATGGCGAGCAGTTCACGGTTACCCACATCATAGTTGCGCTCAGATGGCGACAGGCGATGAGAAAAATAAGCGCAAGGATGAAATCGTCAGACTGGAAGCGCTGGGATAGGATGGCTCCCACGCCTACCTCTGAAGCGTCAACCTCGACAATGAATTGTCTAGTGACGTCAGGAGTAACGAGGATAGGAGCGGACGTAAAACGTTCTTTTAGAAGATCAAAAGCTCCTGGGCGGAACCGGACCACTTAAAACACGTCTTAACAGAAGTAAGAGCTGTGAGAGGGGCAGCAACTTGACCGAAATTACGAATGAAACGCCGATAGAAATTAGCGAAACCTAAAAAGCGCTGCAACTCGACACGTGACCTTGGAACGGGCCAATCACTGACAGCTTGGACCTTAGCGGAATCCATCTGAATGCCTTCAGCGGAAATAACGGAACCGAGAAAAGTAACGGAGGAGACATGAAAAGAGCACTTCTCAGCCTTTACGTAGAGACAATTCTCTAAAAGGCGCTGTAGAACACGTCGAACGTGCTGAACATGAATCTCGAGTGACGGAGAAAAAATCAGGATATCGTCAAGATAGACAAAAACAAAAATGTTCAGCATGTCTCTCAGAACATCATTAACTAATGCCTGAAAAACAGCTGGCGCATTGGCGAGACCGAACGGCAGAACCCGGTACTCAAAATGCCCTAACGGAGTGTTAAACGCCGTTTTCCACTCGTCCCCCCTCTCTGATGCGCACGAGATGGTAAGCGTTACGAAGGTCCAACTTAGTAAAGCACCTGGCTCCCTGCAGAATCTCGAAGGCTGATGACATAAGGGGAAGCGGATAACGATTCTTAACCGTTATGTCATTCAGCCCTCGATAATCCACGCAGGGGCGCAGAGTACCGTCCTTCTTTTTAACAAAAAGAACCCCGCCCCGGCCGGAGAAGAAGAAGGCACTATGGTACCGGCGTCAAGAGACACAGACAAATAATCCTCGAGAGCCTTACGTTCGGGAGCCGACAGAGAGTATAGTCTACCTCGAGGAGGAGTGGTCCCCGGAAGGAGATCAATACTACAATCATACGACCGGTGAGGAGGAAGGGAGTTGGCTCGGGACCGACTGAAGACCGTGCGCAGATCATGATATTCCTCCGGCACTCCTGTCAAATCGCCAGGTTCCTCCTGAGAAGTAGGAACAGAAGAAACGGGAGGGATGGCAGACATTAAACACTTCACATGACAAGAAACGTTCCAGGATAGGATAGAATTACTAGACCAATTAATAGAAGGATTATGACATACTAGCCAGGGATGACCCAAAACAACAGGTGTAAACGGTGAACGGAAAATCAAAAAAGAAATAGTCTCACTGTGGTTACCAGATACTGTGAGAGTTAAAGGTAGTGTCTCAAATTTGATACTGGGAAGATGACTACCATCTAAGGCAAACATGGGCGTAGGCCTGTCTAACGGTCTGAAAGGAATGTTATGTTTCCGAACCCATGCTTCGTCCATGAAACAACCCTCAGCCCCAGAGTCAATCAAAGCACTGCATGTAGCACCCGAACCGGTCCAGCGTAGATGGACCGACATAGTAGTACAAGATCTAGATGAAGGGACCTGAGTAGTAGCGCTCACCAGTAGCCCTCCGCTTACTGATGGACTCTGGCCTCTTACTGGACATGAATTAACAAAATGTCCAGCAACTCCGCAATAGAGGCACAGGCGGTTGGTGATCCTCCGTTCCCTCTCCTTATTCGAGATGCGAATCCCTCCCAGCTGCATGGGCTCAGTCTCAAAGCCAGAGGAGGGAGATGGTTGCGATGCGGAGCAGGGAAACACCGTTGATGCGAGCTCTCTTCCACGAGCCCGGTGACGAAGATCTACCCGTCGTTCTATGCGGATGGCGAGAGCAATCAAAGAATCCACATCTGATGGAACCTCCCGGGAGAGAATCTCATCCTTAACCACTGCGTGGAGTCCCTCCAGAAAACGAGCGAGCAGCGCCGGCTCGTTCCACTCACTAGAGGCAGCAAGAGTGCGAAACTCAATGGAATAATCCGTTATGGACCGTTCACCTTGGCATAAGGAAGCCAGGGCCCTAGAAGCCTCCCCACCAAAAACTGAACGGTCAAAAACCCGAATCATCTCCTCTTTAAAGTTCTGGAATCTGTTAGAGCAATCAGCCCTTGCCTCCCAGATAGCTGTGCCCCATTCTCGAGCCCGGCCAGTAAGGAGTGAAATGACGTAAGCAACCCGAGCTCTCTCTCTAGAGTATGTGTGGGGTTGGAGAGAGAACACAATCTCACACTGCGTGAGAAAGGAGCGGCACTCAGTGGGCTGCCCGGAGTAGCAAGGTGGGTTATTAACCCTGGGTTCTGGAGGCTCGGCAGGCCAGGGAGTAACAGGTGGGACGAGACGTAGACTCTGGAACTGTCCAGAGAGGTCGGAAACCTGAGCGGCCAGGTTCTCCACGGCATGGCGAGCAGCAGACAATTCCTGCTCGTGTCTGCCGAGCATGGCTCCTTGGATCTCGACGGCAGTGTAACGAGCGTCTGAAGTCGCTGGGTCCATTCCTTGGTCGGTTCCTTCTGTCATGCAGGTGAAAGAGGACCCAAACGCGACTTAACAGAAACAGAGTTTATTAAAGTCCAAAACGGAATAACAGAAATCCTCTAGATTTGTAGAGGGGAAAACAACTGGAGAAGCGGCCACAGACTGCAGGTCGTTCGGGTAATAGCAGGCCGTAGTCGACTGAGACACCTGCTCACACGCAGCATCTGATGAAGGCACAAAACACGACAGGACAGGGTGATACACAATCACGGCAAAAACACGACAGGACAGGGCGAAACGCAATCACAGCATGGTGAATACAATACAAGGAACCGACGGAACAGGAACGGATCACAAAGGAATAAATAGGGACTCTAATCAGGGGAAAGGATCGGGAACAGGTGTGGGAAGACTAAATGATGATTAGGGGAATAGGAACAGCTGGGAGCAGGAACGGAACGACAGAGAGAAGAGAGAGCGAGAGAGTGAGAGAGGGAGGGGGAGAGAGAGGGATAGAACCAAACAAGACCAGCAGAGGGAAACGAATAGCATGGGGAGCACAGGGACAAGACATGACAATAAATGACAAACATGACATTCATAGCCTAACATTCATGGTGTTTTGATTTGAATTCGCTGAATAGACCGATATACTACTGGTACTCGCTTCAAGTCAACCCGCTATCTTTGAAGTTAGTGCTATCCTGATAGGGATCAACTGACCCTAAAGGCATTACGGACTTCCATTGGAAACATAATCTGCTTACCTCCTGTCCTGAGCGCACTGTTGCTATTTACAATGTTCTGTCCCTCGGCTGCATGCTATCAGTTCCACCTCATCGAATGTGAAGAATGACAAAGCTTGATAATGAAGAGATAAAGTAGAATAAATCACTGTTATTTCACTTTTTATACGAGGTCGTGGAAGTAATGTATCTCCAATGCCGTAGCTGTCCTATCATTGTCAGTAAATCTGCTGTCCCGTCAGTCCTGACCAATAGGCACACTGCTCTCTACTCGCGATATCTGCGTCTTAATATGATTATCCAATCGCTATCTGACTCTCCCTCATTCCATGGCGGCTGCTCTCCACGGTGCTGAAGTTAATAGCCCGCTGTCTACAGAGAAAGCGAAGCAATCTGTGACCTACTCTGGTGTTACTGGTGCGCTTCGATCATTTTACTCATAATGATCACCAAATGAAAGTTTATGAAATGAATCAAATACAGGATTATTATTCAATAATTATCTAGTAGTATATATTTTGGTTAATAATTGCCATAAAATCTTTCACTTAATGTTTGATATTCATATGCAGAAATTATGGTCAGCATTTGCGGTCTGTCAGCGGTCTCATTTATACTGTTTGATAGGTGTCATGGGGTTTATGGGCAGGGCTAACAGTGTTTACTGTTTATTAATGTCTTCTATCAATAATGTACAAAACAGGAGGGGATGTTAGCCAGCAGATGGCAGTGTTGATATTGGTTTTGTTTCCGGTTTGCCAGCTAGGGGGTTCAGTTCAGCACCGCTTTACTGATTGGAGTTACAGTCTCATCTATCTATCCCCTTGACATACTCATCCTATGGATGTTCCTCATCTTACAGAGTAATATGACATGTATGTTTTAATGCTTTATGGATGAATTTAGCATGTGGATATCTTCACTGTGCTTCTCTTGTTTACGTTAAACCTCAACCTTTATGTTCAACACTAGTTAAACATTCTACACATCTATTCCAACAATAATGAATAACATACCCAAAATGCACTGTCTGGTATAGCCCTTCCTTCATTGTCCTCAAATAGCTTAGCATGACAAATTGGATGCATGGACCATAGAGCCTCTCCAGCCCTTTTCAGCTACAGATCCAATTGTCCCTATGTTCAATTACTCATATCCACAACATTAATAATTCATACATATATTACAATATCTTTCACAAAGTTAAAATATGCACATATTTGCATGTGATGAATACGTACTTGAGTCTTGGACTCTTGGAACACTAGCCCTTGGGCTAAAAGAGATCCTTACTAAAAATCACATCAAGTCTAAGGACACAGTTGAAGAAATCTACCATAAAATGTGTAATTTTTTAAATAGTCTTCGATATATAATACTATTTATAGTGTATGAGTCACTATATTTGCTTCTAATCTTTTCCATCGCCGAGATAAACCCCTCATGTTTGCCCACCACGTCTCTCTTTTAAAACCTTATCAGGATTCTTCCAGCCACTTACCTTTTAACAGAGATGAAAAAAAAGAAGAATGACATTGAAATATCAAACAGACAAGACAGTATAGCCTAGCCTA
>NC_060176.1:20131233-20221233 GCF_021184085.1 Oncorhynchus gorbuscha
CTCCCTCTGTAGGCAGATTGGTAGGAGTGGGCAGAAGGCTGGGCTTTTGTGCCTTTGCCCATGAGATCATAACCCAGGATGTGCTCAGAATAATGAAAAGAGGGAGGCATTACATCATGAACAAACACACACACCCTGGTACCTCATTGAATAGTAGTGTGTGTGTGTGTGTGTGTGTGTGTGTGTGTGTGTGTGTGTGTGTGTGTGTGTGTGTGTGTGTGTGTGTGTGTGTGTGTGTGTGTGTGTGTGTGTGTGTGTGTGTGTGTGTGCGTGCGTGCGTGCGTGCGTGCGTGCGTGCGTGCGTGCGTGCGTGCGTGCGTGCGTGCGTGTGTGTGTGCGTGTGTGTGTGTGTGTGTGTGTGTGTGTGTGTGTGTGTGTGTGTGTGTGTGTGTGTGAGGTAAGTACATGTTTGCCTTGTTAAACTGAATATGAATGTCCTCCTCCCACCCTGTTCCCCCCTCAGTGCTCCATGGTTGGGCATGCTGCCAGTAAGACCCCGGTGGTATTGTACTACTAAAGCAAACCATTTGCCCAGTCACCCTTAGTCTTGGTTTCTATGGAGACCCCTTCCTCCTCGCCAAGCATGCACTCGGCACCGATCCAGCGAAAGGGGGTGGGATAACACCAAGCCGGCCAATCACACACACTCACCTACTTTACATATGCAAACATGGACCATGAACTTCTCCATGATGCACAGTTTGCTCCCCAAATTATTACACTAGTGTTAGTTGAATGGCTGTTCTGAGAAGAAAAATAGGTCGTAAAAAGCTATTAATTTCACCAAAACCACTTTTGTTGTTTGAATTGCGCACTAATTGCATCGTCTGACGTGTAAATGAAAAAAGAAACACATAAGATACGTATTTTGGTCTTTTCTCCTCCCCTGTAGCATGTTCTTTGTTGACATAACTCATGGTATGTTTGTCTGATGTAACATACCCTCAGCTTTTCCACCAGAGGGCAGTGCTCTGTCTGTGTCTTCTCCTCTCCTTACTGTAGAGCAGCCCTGCTGCTGCCTGTCAGACAGATAGACCTGGCCTTGGGGGGGATGAAACTCAGCCACTGTGGAGGCTACTGCAGTCAACACAACCAAAATACAAACACCTCGGCACTTCAAGAACACTGTGACCTCTACAGAGCACAAAGGCCAGGGCAGGAACCACAGCCAGAGATAGAGGCCAGGAGAGATATGGGACCGTACAGGTGGCTGGGAGGGAAGGCAAGAGAAAAAAATGGATGCTTATCTCAACTAATTAGCATGGCCTTTTTGGCAACCATTAAAAGTATACAGCGAGACAGGGCAGGGTTTGGGCCTATTTGGTTTTACAATCGCTCTGCCTCAGCCTCTCCTCTGAGCATAGTAATCCTGTCTACTACCGCCATCCATTGTCCAAGATGTAAAGACCCACACACAACCACTCATTTTAAAAGGCCCTAGGAGAAGAAGGAAAAATCTGATTTGTTCACACACAGGAAAAACACAAAGGTTGGGTTCATTGCCAAAATAAAAACTACTTTCCCTGTTCACTGAAGCCTGACAACTTTACTATCCTAATTGGCCTCATTAAGTGGAACCTCAAAGTGTGTAAATAATTTGTCTGCAATAAGCTTGCCCTATCTTTAGCTCTCTTGGCTCGCTCTCTCTGACTTGTTTTCGTTGTGCAGAGAAAGGAGGCCCAGAGTTAAAATAGCAGCCCATAGTTCCTGGAGCAGATGTAGGATCTTAATTTGATCACCCTGTTGACTTTCCAGCAATTTAAACCTGTAGTGTATTTTAGTTTAAAACAGGCGTCAGAAGTTCGTAATTTCCACTTTGAAATTTCAGACTTGATTTTACCTTACAAAAACATCTATCAACCCTTACAAAATGTCCATTAATAAATCACATTTCCTGTTGTTGCAGGATTATTTTCTTGCTGTAGCAAACTGGCTCAAATTAAGATCCTATATCTGTATTGTATTATCCTTTGACAAAAATAACCTTTGATGTGGTAATGAGAGAGACCAGTGTAGAATCACAGCGCCACAGATCTCAAAATGCTTTCCATCTGAACATGGTTTATTACGAGGCTTGTTTCTGTAGTGTTAACAAATCACAGATGGGGTACTCTTGTTGTTGTTCTGGCAGGTCCTGTCCGTTTGTGGTTTTGGGGGAATAGAGTGAATTAAGATCAAAGTAGAGTTGCTCAGGACCACGTCTCTTCTGTTGTTAACTAGCTCTGTGGCACTAGTAGGACAAATCACGTCTCAACACTTTGTAAACATGCATGTCTGGAGCGCTGCGACTTTGTTTCTATCATGGGCAAGCTAACATTCATGTAGTGCAGGGATGGGCAACTGGCGGCCTGCAGCCCCCCCTTTCTATCATGGGCAAGCTAACATTCATGTAGTGCAGGGATGGGCAACTGGCGGCCTGCAGCCCCCCCTTTCTATCATGGGCAAGCTAACATTCATGTTGTGCAGGGATGGGCAACTGGCGGCCTGCAGCCCCCCCCTTTCTATCATGGGCAAGCTAACATTCATGTTGTGCAGGGATGGGCAACTGGCGGCCTGCAGCCCCCCCCTTTCTATCATGGGCAAGCTAACATTCATGTAGTGCAGGGATGGGCAACTGGCGGCCTGCAGCCTCCCCTTTCTATCATGGGCAAGCTAACATTCATGTAGTGCAGGGATGGGCAACTGGCGGCCCGGCCCCCCTTTTGTAGGCCCTGTGGATCAAAAATTATTTACCAATAATCATTTACAAAAATAATTGATGAACTTGGTCGTGATCTCAATTTACTGGAATAGTAGAATGCATAAGGAGCAATTTCAAAACAAATTTGTCCATCAGCAGAATTTCACTTTTTATGTCAGTCGCTGACAGTCATTAGTCTAGCCAAACTTAATCATAACGTAATCATGGTCGAATTACCCACCTGGGGGCCCCCATTGATCTTCAGTCACTCTCACTCAGAAATCATATTAAAAACAGCAAACATTTCTCTTCACCCTATAGCAAAATATGTAGAATTGCAGTAAATTAGCTGTAAAACGGCTCATTTGGTTTCTACGCCCCATTGTGAAATGAATAGAATTTCATGAAACCTTTTATAAAATTGCAAAATCATCTCCCCGCCACATGGCAGACTGTGTAGAATTGCAGCAAACTTGCTTTAAAACTGCAACATTGCAGCCTCTGATCCTGCCGTGTCACATGTCACATGTCACACACATAGAAGTGTCCACTCTGTCTCTTTTTCTTTCTCAGTACCATTTGAGATCACACTTCTAACAAGCAACTTTAAAAGGCATTTCTAAAGTCATATGCAAACCAGCTTATAAAGGGTTTATAAAGGCTTCATTCATTCATGTTTTGGTTGAAGTAGGAACATATTTCTCTTGGGTAAGTAATCACTTTCAGAATGCAGCCTACTAAACTTTGCATGTTGGTGGAGAGTTTTAATTGCAGGGGTCATACTATATACTGTACTGCCTCTTACGGACAGCTGTTCCTGTATTGAAGTAACCAATGCACTCAGTATTTTATGACGGATGGTGAAAGGAGAGAAAGCGTTGTCAGACCACAAGCACTCAAGTCCCAACCACATCTGGTATTACACTCAAAATGAATTTTTCTAATCCAATAACAAATGATCCAAATAACAACACAGTCACAGGATTTGTGTCCGCACATGGTGTTGAAATTCATCCCACCTGGCCCAGAACACCAATCTCTCTGAATGTGGCCATAATCCAATCACACGGGACGCATTTCAACACCAGGCATAGACAGAGTGCATTGTACATTGGCGAGCCATTGAACAGGAGATGGGAGTTATTCTTACCTATTCACCACAATAACAGGATGGACTCAGATCGACCTGTCAGATCCCTGGAAACACGGGGCTGCAATGCAAAGTGTCTGTGCAGGCACTAATCCCTCAGCCACAATTCTCCAACTCCAACCAATCTCCTCCTGTAGGCATACTATTCCCCTGGCTGCAGAGCGGAATCAGCACATGGGGCTGCTGGGTATGCCACAGCATGTTATTGTCTCCTCTCTCTCTCAGGCGGCTGGGGTCCAGCTGGCTCCTGCTGTGTGTTATCATGTGAAAACCAATGGCGGGTCCCTTAACACATGGTGCAGGGCAGGGCAGGGCAGGGCAGGGCAGGGCAGGGCAGGGCAGGGCAGGGCAGGGCAGGGCAGGGCAGGGCAGGGCAGGGCAGGGCAGGGCAGGGCAGGGCAGGGCAGGCGGCGACTAGATGGGTGATTGGTATGCAGTCAGAGACCCTTCACTAGCGAAGGACCACATGTTCAATCCCTGGTCCTCATCTCTACCCTTTCTCTACCTCCCTCTCTTCTCTCCCTCTCTGGTGAGGGTGAGGCTGCATGCCCTGAGAATTGAGATAAAAATGATCTGTCTTTTCAACTGATTTAATGGTACTGGCTAAACCATGGAGCAACTAGGGGCATATATTACGTTGGCTATCATAATGATGTGTGATATGAATAGTTATCTAGGAGAAATCTTGTTTTGCTGTAGTCTGTATGAGTGCCATGTGTGCATTTTGAAAACATGGCAGATGCACTCAACCTTGGACACCACCAGTGGCAACACGTAATTCAGGGCAGGTGGGGCAGTCAGCAGGAAAATATGGAGCGTAGGGGTTGATAATGTTCTCTAGTTGCGCCGTGATTGGCTCAGTGTTCTGTCACTCATGGGGACACTACGTCACTGCCAAATCTAAGGGTAGAGCCTGAAAAGTCAAGCTCCTTGGGTGCTGCCATAGAGTTACATTAGAAGTGCCCATCCAAGAAGGCTCAATGTCATTGGCCATAGTTAAATATGATGTCAAATCACATTACATCTACAATAGCTTGATTGGACTGATCATGTCAACATCATACTTTCATATCTAGGCTTGCAGTCATCATCATTAATCAAGTTGACAATCTAATGAAAATCCTTTTTAATCTTTGTCATATGAAGAGAAATGATAGATAAAATGTATAAGTGCTCATTGGCCATTGGACATAAACATTATACAACAAGTTGGAAATGGCAAATTCAACAATAACTGGTTTGCTTGCAGTTGCTAACTGCAAGCATTGCAGAGCAATCACTAGCCTGCTATTCAGTGGAGTGGGTGTGTAGTCCCAATTCTGGGTTTAAGGGTCTCTTTTCCACATGTAAAATAATAAACATTCAACATTGGCCATGCTGTCAATCCAGTATGATTTCTGCCGCGCTCAAAACAACTGTTAACTCAGAACTAGGAAATTTGACTTCAGTGAGTTCAAGACAACTGGGAACTCGGGAACAAACAAGCTCCGACTGGGAAAATAAGTTTTGAACAGTCATTCAACACGGAATTGTAAGTCGGGAACTCTGTCCTCTTTCTAGACCCTCGACCTGAAGATCACTGACGTCATCATAATTCAACCTTGTTTTTTTCAGAGTGCCCAGTTGTCTTGAAAGTACCATAAATCCATAGAATGTCAGACTTCGATAACAAAGTTTAATGACAAAATGTGCCCACGAAGGACTGCTGCGCCACCTTCCTGTTCAATTGCAGACAGAGTTCAGTGTGTCAAATCGGAGGGCATTTTGTACGGACCTCTGGCAGTCTCTATAGGGGTACTACAGGGTTCAATTCTCGGGCCGACTCTTTTCTCTGTATATATCTTGCTGCGGGCAATTCCCTGATCCACCTCTACGCAGACAACACCATTCTGTATACTTCTGGCCCTTCCTTGGACACTGTGCTAACTAACCTCCAAACGAGCTTCAATGCCATACAACACTCCTTCTGTGGCCTCCAACTGCTCTTAAACGCTAGTAAAACCAAAAGCATGCTCGTCAACCTTTCGCTGCCCGCACCCGCCCGCCCGACTAGCATCACCACCTTGGACGGTTCCGACCTAGAATATGTGGACAACTTTAAATACCTAGGTGTCTGGCTAGACTGTAAACTCTCCTTCTAGATTCATATTAAACATCTCCAATCCAAAATCAAATCTAGAATCGGCTTTCTATTTCGCAACAAAGTCTCCTTCACTCACGCCGTCAAATTTACCCTAGTTAAACTGACTATCCTACCGATCCTCGACTTTGGCGATGTCATCTACAAAATAGCTTCCAACACTCTACTCAGCAAACTGGATGCAGTCTATCACAGTGCCATCCGTTTTGTTACCAAATCATCTTATATCACCCACCACTGCGACCTGTATGCTCTAGTCGGCTGGCCCTCGCTACATATTCGTCGCCAGACCCACTGGCTCCAGGTCATCTAGGTAAAGCTCCGCCTTATCTCAGTTCACTGGTCATGATAACAACACCCACCCGTAGAACACGTTCCAGCAGGTATATCTCACTGATCATCCCCAAAGCCAACACCTCATTTGGCCGCCTTTCCTTACAGTTCTCCGCTGCCAGTAACTGGAACGAATTGCAAAAATCGCTGAAGTTGGAGACTTTTATTTCCCTCACCAACTTTAAACATCAACTATCTGAGCAGCTAACCGATCGCTGTAGCTGTACATAGTTAATCTGTAAATAGCCCACCCAGTCTACCTACTTCATCCCAATACTGTTTTTTTAATTTTATTTACTTTTCTGCTCTTTTTCACACCAGTATCTCTACTTACACATCATCATCTGCTCATTTATCACTCCAGTGTTTATCTTCTAAATTGTAATTATTCGCTCCTATGGCCTATTTATTGCCTACCTCCTCATGCCTTTTGCACACACTGTATATAGACTTTCTTTTTCTACTGTGTCATTGACTTGTTTATTGTGTTATTGGCTTGTTTATTGTTTACTCCATGTGTAACTCTGTGTTGTTGTCTGTGTCACACTGCTTTGCTTTATCTTGTCCAGGTCGCAGTTGCAAATGAGAACGTGTTCTCAACTAGCCTACCTGGTTAAATAAAGGTGTTCTCAACTAGCCTACCTGGTTAAATAAAGGTGTTCTCAACTAGCCTACCTGGTTAAATAAAGGTGGGGGGGAAAAAGAAGGTGAGCACAGCACAACATGGTGAGTCCAAAAATGTCTTGTATGCTGCTGCATAAGTGATGTAATATGCCAGGGAGATATGTATTCCTTAGCTAAGAAAGTAATACTAAGTGCACGTTGTGTAGTAAGCTGTTAGTAGCCCATGCGCCACACCCTAATCATTTGGTATATTTTCCCCTCTTAATTTCGCCTACTGTTCTGACTTGGTGGTGCACATGTAGCCTATATCCTGTTTTAGAGAAATGTAATCATAGACTATTGTAAAAGCTTTCATTGGCTGCTTATATGCCCCCTTTATTTATACTACGGTTCTGGCTTGGTGTACCAGGATAACACTGTAAGATTGGCCCTTGTTCTGAATTCTGTTGCTGTACATTTCAAAAGTACTGAACAAATAGATATACTGACGTCCTAGCTTGCTCATTAATGTCTTAATCGAAATTACGGATTGCCTCTTATCCCCTTGTTGTCCCCTTATGCCATAGTTTGTACATCTCAATTGTCAGTAGAAACCACATTTGTTTAAGCAAGTCAGCAATATCAGCTAAGTTTTTTTAAAGGCAGTAAATGAAGCTGAATGAACTGTTTCACTGCCAGACAATGCTCCACTGATAGCCAGGTGTAGCAGTGGTAAGGTGTTGGGACTGCTGTTGGGACAGCTTTATGTAGGCCCTAACAGTTTGTGGGCACCGTTTGTCACCGCTATAGTGCAATTAATGTATTGGTTAGTGTTGTGTTGTGGCTTTGCTGGCTTGCATCCCTATTAAAATTATTTTGTTTGCCCCCCCAGTATTTAAATGCTAAAGTCGCCGCTGGACACCACTTCTGTTTTAAACGTCAGTTGACTCAGCTGCCCAATCTCTGTCTTCCATATGAAACCGCATAATTTTATTTTATTATTTATTTAACCTTTATTTAACTAGGCAGAACAAATTTGTAAATGTAGTTCTCGCCTCAGTTAAATGCAGTTATTTAAACGCCATTCGGGAGCCCAATATAGCGAGATTGATTCTAGTTGTTTTGCCGGCTATATCGGCACGGCTGCGGCACACAGCAGTCTATTCACAGGCGTAGAGCACAACAACAAAGATAGGGGGTGTGTGAAATTATTGGCAGCGTTTCAGGTGACTCCAGGAGACACCTAAAGTGGGACTTGCCAGTGTGTTTGAGGGAGTGTGTGTGTATATGTGCATACGTCCGTACGTGTGTGTGTACGAGTGTGCGTGTGTGGAGCAGCCAACACACACTTACATTCGCTCACAACATGGCGATGAAAGGCCGAGAGACACGACGGCTCTCTCCCCACTAAATGCAACCATGTTCTGAGTGAAAGCAGGGTACTATGCCAAAGGGAAATACGTTAACTAATAGCCAACTAATAGTCTATTTCAGAGAGGATCTAATTGCGGATTCCATGATATGCATGTTGATCGCGGTATAGCTGGCTGTAGAGACCCGCACGCTGCTTTACCCCACTGCTGGAAATCAATGCTTTACATGGCGGTGGAGACTATCTGGTTTTTCTATCTACTTTCGTTGGGCTTCTGTGGACCATCCGTTCAAGGTAAGTCGCTTAGCTTAATATACATGTTATTGACTTAGGCATGCCTTTCAAGTTAGTAATGTGTTCTATTATAGTTATCTTTCAGAACATATGCAGGTGCGATAGGAAGAGATTGGTTAGTGAACACATTTTGCACCTTACTCGTTGCAGTGTTTGTATCTAACTGTTGAGTCTAGGTAACAGGACTATGTTAGGTCAATCTAGCAAAGGCTATAACGTTCTTACTTTTGTTCAATGGCCCATTCGTCTTCCAGCACACGCTGTCGGGTTTCTCTTTATACCCAAATGCTGGACTGCCGGTTACAAAGTTAGTTGCACATATGCAACTATGTAACCATTATCTGCTCATAACGTATTTAATGTTACAGTGGAGGCATGCGTTCATTGAAGACATGTGCTGTGGGGTTGAGTTTGAGGAATGTGGGTTGCGTTTCAAGAGGTTTAAATAATGAGCGTTAAACATGTGGCCTGTGGGTTTTCTGCACAAATATCATTTCTCACAATTCAAAAGCGTTGCCGGTGGGACAAAATCGTTTTTCAGATGTCACGATTTATAAATCTAATGCAATACCCCATATTGCTACAACAGGAGTTTGCCTCTAGTAAGGTGTATGCCTAAATAACACTGTTATTACAATTATTTATGAGCTGCTCTCATACCTTACACACGAAAACGTTTCTTATCAATTGTCACACAATTGTATTTATGTTTGTGCTCTTGCCTCGAAACAAATTAAGGCTTATTATATTTTGTGATGTTTGAATCCTCATATCGAACATGTGCCTTGTGTTTTGGGGGCTTGGGAGTGGATGCACTTGGTCGCTGCCTTTCAGGCATCGCGGTGGCCTTCAGATGAAGAAGGGAAGCGGTGATTTGAGAGCCATGGAGCCACCGATAGGCGGCGAGGCAGCCAGGCGCTGAGCGAGAGAGAATTGTCGACTAAGAAAAGTGCAGGAGCACGAGAGTAGAAACATGAAATGGGCCGATGGGATTTTGTTCTGCTTTAGCCTATCTGAAGTAGCTCACGTTAGAGGAAAGGCAAACATATTGGATCATTGCTTTGAAAAACGTGGAGGAATAGTGGTATCGGGGCTGACAATGCTTTCCTGTTAATCAAGATGCATGGAGGAGCACCCCTGTTCTACCTGAATATGTACAAGTGAGACTTCAGGTATGTCTCACAAACCTATAGGATGGGTAAAGAGGTTGTTGATCATGTCATTTGGACTAATGCATTTTCAAGGCTAGAGAACACAAACTGTGTTCCATGATAATGCATTTTCCACCCATTCTATCCATCGTGTTGTCACAATGAGGTTTAAGCTGGAGATACAAACTACAATACATTACCTTGAGGGGTTGTGTGTGTGTGTGTGTGTGTGCGTGCTTGGAACAGGCAACAGTGGCATGTGCTTATCACAAGGCCCACAGTAATGTGTGTGAGCATCTCCCTCAGCCCTCATACACCCTGGGGTGTGTTCCCACAGCCCACAGTGGAGCATTGTAGAGCCTTCACTGGACTGGTGGGAGCTTTCCTGTGTGTGTGTGTGTGTGTGTGTGTGTGTGTGTGTGTGTGTGTGTGTGTGTGTGTGTGTGTGTGTGTGTGTGTGTGTGTGTGTGTGTGTGTGTGTGTGTGTGTGTGTGTGTGTGTGTGTGTGTGTGTGTGTGTGTGTGTGTGTGTGTGTGTGTGTGTGTGTGTGTGTGAGAGTGGTATGTTTGGAGAGAGAAAGAGGAATGTTAAGGGTGGTGGGTTGGTTGGGAGGGTGTTGTGGGAACTGGAGCTGGCGAATGGAGGTTGCTGGGTGGGAGTAGGGGGTGATAGTGGGGCAGGGATGAATGGACGGGTGCATGGGACTCCGCTACATCAGATCCACAAACAAAGAGCTTGTTTTTTCCATTTGAAAGATCAAATGAAAATATGTCGACTCCTCTGAACTCATCAGGAACAAATGAATGCTGTGAGAGTGAGTGTCTGTGTGTTTAGATAAGCTCTCTGTCTCTCTCTCTCCCTCTAACCCAGTACTCCCGCTAGGAGTGTCACATGCACCACGACCAAATTACTGGGGTTTCACTAAACCCTCATCACTACTTCACTCAAAAGAGGCATCCTCTCTATGGTTCCCAGCGTTGTCTCCTATTCTCCTTTACTCTCTAATCCTGACTCATTCTAGTCATCCTATCTCATCCATGGTCAACAATTTAATGCTCAGTGTTAATCAGCCCACTGACCCCTGCTTCAATTTGACTCCTCCTCACTCTTCCTACCTCTGTCTGAGGCTCGACTGACCTCTGTCCCTCCTAGTCATTCATCATTGGTCCTGTTCAATGCCTCCCTCCCCTTCATTCCTACCTTCCTCAATGTAATCACAGATATTATACCACAGTGCCATCCGTTTTGTCACCAAAGCCCCATATACTACCCACAACTGCGACCTGTACGCTCTCGTTGGCTGGCCCTCGCTTCATACTCGTCGCCCAAACCCACTGGCTCCAGGTCATCTACAAGACCATGCTAGGTAAAGTCCCCCCTTATCTCAGCTCGCTGGTCACCATAGCAGCACCCACCTGTAGCACGCGCTCTCTGGTCACCCCCAAAACCAATTCTTTCTTTGGCCGCCTCTCCTTCCAGTTCTCTGCTGCCAATGACTGGAATGAACTACAAAAATTTCTGAAACTGGAAACACTTATCTCCCTCGCTAGCTTTAAGCACCAGCTGTCAGAGCAGCTCACAGATTACTGCATCTGTACATAGCCCATCTATAATTTAGCCCAAACAACTACCTCTTCCCCTACTGTATTTATTTTTCTCCTTTGCACCCCATTATTTCTATCTCTACTTTGCACATTCTTCCACTGCAAATCAACCATTCCAGTGTTTTACTTGTTATATTGTACTTACTTCGCCACCATGACCTTTTTTGCCTTTACCTCTCTTATCTCACCTCATTTGCTCACTTTGCTTTATCTTGGCCAGGTCGCAATTGTAAATGAGAACTTGTTCTCAACTTGCCTACCTGGTTAAATAAAGGTGAAATGAAATAAAATAAAACAAATTAACTGGTTGTGTTTGGTGAAAGTAGTAGGTTGGTAGGTGTTACCCATCCAATCATATATAGATCTGTTTTTTTCCCAGGAGTTGAGTTAGGAAGGATATCTAAATTGGAACAGGGCCTATATCCACCCAATCCATCCCTATTACATGCCACTGACTCAGTCCTAGTCTGCAGCACCCTACATCAGCCCCTCTGCGGCACCCTACCTCAGCCCCTGTCTGCAGGACCCCACCTCAGCCCCTGTCTGCAGGACCCCACCTCAGCCCCTGTCTGCAGGACCCCACCTCAACCCCTGTCTGCAGCACCCCACCTCAGCCCCTGTCTGCAGGACCCCACCTCAGCCCCTGTCTGCAGGACCCCACCTCAGCCCCTGTCTGCAGCACCCCACATCAGCCCCTGTCTGCAGCACCCCACCTCAGCCCCTGTCTGCAGCACCCCACCTCAGCCCCTGTCTGCAGCACCCTACATCAGCCCCTGTCTGCAGCATCCTACATCAGCCCCTGTCTGCAGCACCCTACATCAGCCCCTGTCTGCAGCACCCTACATCAGCCCCTGTCTGCAGCACCCCACCTCAGCCCCTGTCTGCAGCACCCCACCTCAGCCCCTGTCTGCAGCACCCTACATCAGCCCCTGTCTGCAGCACCCTACATCAGCCCCTCTGCAGCACCCCACCTCAGCCCCTGTCTGCAGCACGCTACATCAGCCCCTCTGCGACACCCTACCTCAGCCCCTGTCTGCAGCACCCTACATCAGCCCCTGTCTGCAGGACCCTACGTCAGCCCCTGTCTGCAGCACCCTACATCAGCCCCTGTCTGCAGGACCCTACATCAGCCCCTGTCTGCAGCAACCTACCTCAGCCCCTGTCTGCAGGACCCTACATCAGCCCCTGTCTGCAGCACCCTACATCAGCCCCTGTCTGCAGCACCCTACATCAGGCCCTGTCTGCAGCACCCTACCTCAGCCCCTGTCTGCAGGACCCTACATCAGCCCCTGTCTGCAGCACCCTACATCAGCCCCTGTCTGCAGCACCCTACATCAGCCCCTGTCTGCAGCACCCTACATCAGCCCCTGTCTGCAGCACCCTACCTCAGCCCCTGTCTGCAGCACCCTACATCAGCCCCTGTCTGCAGCACCCTACCTCAGCCCCTGTCTGCAGCACCCTACATCAGCCCCTGTCTGCAGCACCCTACATCAGCCCCTGTCTGCAGCACCCTACATCAGCCCCTGTCTGCAGCACCCTACATCAGGCCCTGTCTGCAGCACCCTACATCAGCCCCTGGAGGATGCTTGTGAACAAGTCCTGCTTAATAAAGATAATTGCATTTCTTTGAGCTGTTCTGTAAATGGAGTAATTATGTTAAGTTTGTTGCAACAATGACTATGCGCTTGGCTAAAGTCATTAGCATTATTTGAACTTTGTCTGGCAAAAATCCGCTTGTAATCCAAGCCGTTGTATTTTATTTATTGTGCCCATATCTCAATCCCTTGGTCCTTGAGGTGTGATTGCTGTTTTTCTGACAGCCCAGTGGGGTGGAAATGGCATGTTTTATAAGCATGAGGAGTGTAGTATGTGTCTTTGTGTGTGTCTGACTGTGCCTACATGTTTGCCTACTAGGATTGTGAGGTATTCAGATTGTCATACCGTCTCTCTACCATACCGGAGTATACGGGGTGCACATTTTTTGACGCGCAAAACAATTTGGGCAACAGCGGTCTTAATCCAGGAGGGGTTTGAATGTCTTTGCTGTAAACAAGAAGCTGGATCTTGACATCTAGCCACCCAGCTAGCAAGTCAGAAAACCAAATGCATAGCTGGGGCCCTGAGCCAGATATGATTTATTTGACACATCTTAGATTTCTTCTGGTTATACTTAACTTATAAGCAGTGGCATAGGACGCAACCCCCGTAACGGTATTGAAAATCATACCGTCTGTATTTTCAAAATACCCCGGTATATGGTATAAACAGCATACCGGCCAAGCCTAGTGCCTACTCTATTTGTATGTGAGTGCATCTTGATCCCCCTGGAGATACACAGCTAAATTAGGATGCATATTATTTAAAGAGGCCCCAGGCTGAATTTGAGCTGCATATCTTTGTCCAGTGAAGTTGTTGGTTTGTATGGCTGGCCGGGTGTGTCTGTTCATGTTTGGTAGTGTCAGAGGACCAATCCTAGTCTCAGAGGTGGTATAAACGACTGTTCAGAGGGAAGTAGCTTGAATGAGACAGGAAGAATTTCCATTTTACTGTATGTCTGGCCTCTGGTGTCTACTGGGCTCTTTATTTTGGTGGTCGTCTGTGGTTGCACAAGTTGGTGGTTCAGAGAGCTTCCCTTCGACTTTAACCAGATTACTGTCAAATCTTAGACGGGTAGTCAGGAAACTGACGATGCAGAGGCATTGATGCCTTTGGCCATTAATATAGTAAAATCCGGAAACTATCATTTTGAGAGAAAAAAGAGAAGATTATTCTTTCAGTGAAATACGGAACCGTTCCATATTTTATCGAACTGGTGGCATCCCTAAGTCTAAATATCGCTGTTACATTGCACAACCTTCAACGTTATGTCATAATTATGTACAATTCTGGCAAATTAATTACGGTCTTTGTTAGGAAGATATAATCTTCACACAGTTCGCAACGAGCCTTGCGGCCCAAACTGTTGCATATACCCTGACCTCTGCTTGCACTGAACACAAGAGAAGTGACACAATTTTCCTAGTTAATATTGCCTGCTAACATGAATTTCTTTTCACTAAATATGCTTCTGTGTATTGATTTGAAGAAAGGCATTGATGTTTATGGTTAGGTACATTTGTGCAACGACTGTGCTTTTTTCACAAATGCGCTTTTGTTAAATCATCACCCGTTTGGCGAAGTTGAAGTAGGCTGTGATTCGATGATACATTAACAGGCACCGCATTGATTATATACAATGCAGGACCATCTAGTTATTAACCTAGTAATATCATCAACCACGTGTAGTTAACTAGTAATTATGTGAAGATTGATTGTTTTTTACAAGATAAATATAATGCTAGCAACTTACCGTGGCTCCTTGCAGCCACAAGGTCCTTTTGACGCTGCACTCGCGTAACAGGTGTTCAGCCTGCCACACAGTTTCCTCGTGGATTTCTATGTAAACGGCCATAATCGGGCGTCCAAAAAGGCAGATTACCGATTGTTATGAAAACTCGAAATCGTCCCTAATTAATCGGCCATGCCGATTAATCGGTCGACCTCTACTTCATACTATCATGTGTGTGGAGTAACACTGTAATTGCCCGCTAGTAACAATATTGTATATAATGGAGTGGAATGTTTTTTGTTGTTATTACCGGTGCACCAATTCTACTTTTCTGTGCTAGACTTTTGATCTGCACCAGAAAGTTGAATGTGTAACGTACGTCATGATGCCGTCCACCTGTGAATGTAAGACGCCCGTCCTCCTGCACTGTTGGAGATGTCTGGTCTCTAAAGCCTCCTTCCCTGCTCTGATGGCTGCCAGCTGGGATAAGTGCAGAGCTCATTCTGTTCAATTAGACTGCACCTAAATCTCTGTAGGCTGACGTCTAGGATTCCTCTAAGTTTCTCAAAACAACCTTTACACTTAAGCCAACTCCGCACTAAAAAGGCTTATTGGTTTTTGGTTGATGTACAGCTACTTATTTGCCTCATCTCTGCAATCGGTTTGGGATGATTATTTAATCAACCACAACACATAGGCCTACTCCTTTTACATGGTCAGGGACAACTGCTGCACTGCATGACCCTCTCATGTCCATGTCCCAGTCCTGGCTGTGGGGAGTTCCCACTGGCTGTGGGGAGTTTTGATGTTCTCTAGAAATATATATCAGTGCCAACGGGACTTCAGAGAGAGCGTTGTGAGTATTGATGCCTCCCCCCCGGGCTATAAACAGC
Source organism: Oncorhynchus gorbuscha (assembly GCF_021184085.1). Taxonomy (NCBI): domain Eukaryota; kingdom Metazoa; phylum Chordata; class Actinopteri; order Salmoniformes; family Salmonidae; genus Oncorhynchus; species Oncorhynchus gorbuscha. The sequence continues at coordinate 20,146,782 of NC_060176.1, forward strand.
CCAGGATCAATAGTGCTGGATCAATATGCTGTGTGATACGTTTGTCACAGGGATGGGTCCAGTCAGGTGATCCCCAGAGTATTCCACTACAGCCAGGGCTGAATGTTAAAACACTCAGGTGCTGCTGCTGTGTGGCCACTGCCTACTGTCGGCTAGTTTTAACAGGACGATACTGCTATCTTGAAGAAAAGTAGTTGATTTGATGGATTCATTTTTGTATTGTATAATGCCACACGGTAACTTCATCGATATATTTGTTTTAGATTGTTCTTATTTATTATGTCTGGCTCATTATGGTTTGTCAGCTGTGTTATCTAAGGGATAATAATTTTGCTGTTGAAAGACGTGTCTATGTGTGGTAAACGAGTCACAAGCTACAGGCTACATGTTTTTGTTCTGTTGCTAGTGTGTGTGTGTGTGCTTTAGGCAGAGATGGTGATTTGTGTGTGTGTGTGTGTGTGTGTGTGTGTGTGTGTGTGTGTGTGTGTGTGTGTGTGTGTGTGTGTGTGTGTGTGTGTGTGTGTGTGTGTGTGTGTGTGTGTGTGTGTGTGTGTGTGTGTGTGTGTGTGTGTGTAAGAGCAGGGTCTCTTCCTCACGGCGCTGGTTGGGTAAACAGTCATTCGATCACATTCCTTCCATTCCGCACTGCTGTCCGCTCAGTCACATGACCAAGGAGGAGTAGCATGGGGCTTGCAGTGGGGAGGGGGACTGAGGAGGGGAGGGGCTGCTGCATGAGGGGCGAGAACCCTGATTGAGTAGACAAGGTGCAGAGTAGGGCCCAGACCCAAATCAATCCCTAGCCCCTACTTCTAAACACTATTTGCGTATCTGAAAAGATAAGAACGGTATAAAAAATATGGTATAGATCGTGCCCTGAATGCTGATTGGCTGACAGCTGTGGTATATCAGACCATATACCATGGGTATGGCAAAACATGTTTTTTACTGCTCTAATTACGTTGGTAACCAGTTTATAATAGCGATAAGGCACCTCGGGGGTTTGTGGTATATGGCCAATACACCACGGCTAAGGGCTGTATCCAGGCACTCCACGTTGCGTTGTGCTTAAGAACAGCCCTTAGCCCTGGTATATTGGCCATATACCATACACCCTCTTACCTTATTGCTTAATTAACCCTCTTTTATGCTAGGTGAGGTTTTCCACCATATTGCTTAATCCAATCAATGACTGTATATATGAATGGACCAATCCATTGATCATGTGACACCATTCATTCCTACGTGAAGACTCAATAGCGCATTGAAGCCAAATGAAGTCGTTTAAGATGTTGTCTCATGGAGACATAACATGCATAATTTGAGCTGCTTCAGGAAGTGACATTGCAGGCTAGCTCAGTGCTGCCCCCTCTTATTGAGTAACTCAAGTCGAAGGCCGACCGGGGTACTGTATGCTGCCATTAGCAATTATCCTTATAGCTTCTTTTGGGTGCGATTTGAAAAATAATTATTTTAAGGACATACATCTGGTGAATTAGAAGCAATTATTGGTAACATGATTGTAGTGTAATTTGTTATTTATTATCATGAAGATTGACCACAAACATCACCATTTTTCCATTCACTATAATGAGGGATCCCATTTTCTGCTAACAATGCCTGCAGTACCGTGTTTGGCCTTGAACTTCGGTTGCTTCAATAAGAGGGGGCAGTCGTTCTCAAGGGGGCATCCAATTTAAGAGACTGGAGGGGTTCAGTAGAAGCAGGAGCTAGGGGTTTATATTGGACTGGGCATAAGAGGTTGTACAGAGTACACATGGGCATACATACACAAACAAAACGGCGTAGCCTGTGACACAAATCCAACCAGGATGTATGTATGTACAGTTGCGGTCAAATATATTGTCCCCCTTGCACCATTCACTATTTCTTCTAAAATAAATTAAAATTGCAAAAACCTTTGGTCTTCACACGTATTTGCTTGGTTTACAACTGCACAGAACACCCCCCAAAAAATCTAAACTTAAAATGATTTATCTCACTTAAAAGTCCAAAAATGGACTAAGTTATTAAAAATTCAAATTCATTTGGTTGGAGGCAAGTGAGTCTCGTTTATTACGTAGTTTTTCTCACCTGTGGTAAGTTGCAGGTGCCTACAGGGTAAAATAGCAATTTAACCTGTTTTAAAAAGAGAAAACAGAACATTCTAACCAGTATATGACCAATGTATCATCATGATTCATAACAAACAACCAGTCAGTTTATATCAGTGCTGTTGATCTCTGCCTTGTGAAACTATCAAGTGTCTCCCTCTGAAACCACTTGGTTGAATTGATCAAATAAATTCTCACAGACACAATAATAAAAAGTCAGGGGGGTAGCTCTGGGTTTTGAATAGTCCGTGTCCCTCTCTCTCCAACCCTGCAGCTACAGTATATGACCTTGTGGTTACCCTGGAAGGGCTTTCCCCTCCTGCAGCCTACCGTCCGTCCCATGTTCGTTTTGTTGCTGTTGTTGTTGACCCATTGATGTAGCCGTGGCCGCACCGAGGCCCCTAGCCATATGCTGCTCTGAGGCCCTTTGTAAAGCCTATAGGAACACAGGGCTGTGATTGAAGCAGCCCGGGATTTGCATGAATGAGTACTGTACATAGAGCGACACCAGCAGTACACCAGCAGTCATGAAGCACTGGAGGGGAACAAATGCTAGCTCAGGCCATGTTTCTCTTCTCTGTTGTTTCTCTCTCCCCCCTCTCTTCTTCCCCCCCTCTCTCTCTCTCTCTCTCTCTCTCTCTCTCTCTCTCTCTCTCTCTCTCTCTCTCTCTCTCTCTCCCCATCTATATATCTGTCTGCCTCCTATTGTTAATATGCTGCAGACTGTCCTTTCGAGTATAAATATAAACACGAGAGGGAAGGAGTCGAGTTCCCTGGGCCTCTCCTACCTCTCCTGAACTGCATTATGATTGGTTACTTTACTGTACGCCTGGCCTATATGATAAACAGTATGAATATGATCCAGCGTATAAATCCAGTTTGTGCCAACTTGAGAGCGGTGTGAAAACTCATGTGGGTGACTGTGAGAATCGTGCTGTAGCTGAACCGCTGGCGGGCGCAGCTGGAACGGCCAGCACCTGACACTGCAGCTGCTGCTGGGGTGGCGTGCCTTTCTCCACTCAGTGTGTGACTCAAACTCTACTCAGCCTGTCCTGGATGAAATTACAGCATGTGGATATTACTCTTGAGAATCAAACTGAAAATCACCACCAAGTCAATGTATTGTTTAGTGTTTGCCAACTTCTCCATTGTTGTAGTTTGACAAGGTACATAGATGGAGCAGAATGAATATGACCCACACTTTGGGAAATATAAGGCAATATGCAGTATATTCCATGTCGTATGCCAAAAATGGACTGGCTATAGGGCAGTTTTGGCAAACGCCAGACGGGTTGGTCCATCGTCAGTAAAGTGGGCCTGCCTAATTGCGTAGAATGATCATAATTTTGCTAATAATGCGGGCCTAGAGGGAACATGAGGACTAAAACAAGAGCCAAAGTGTGTGCTAACAGGGGAAGGCCCCTTGTCTCCCCTTCAGAGAGAGATGTTGATGTGCTTTACCTCTTCGCCCCACCACCAGACAGTGATTCCGTTTTTCTCCAGGAAGAATCTGATAACATTAGACCCTACTTCAGCAGGCTGTAGGTGACGCAGATAAAAGCTATTAGGTTAAATGTTTAGACAATTGTGAGGTATGTTTGGCTGTATAAAATTGGCGGCATGTCAATGTTATTGTACAGGGAGCTCCCTAGCGTGTGGTGAAACTGGAGAGTCCCTCCCTGCCCACCTTGGTTAATGGCTGCCTGGGACTTTCCTCCTTCTTGACAACTGATTCTAATTACCCTTCCTACTATGCATACCTGTTATGATAAATGTCTTTCTTGTACATTTATTCATTTAGATACAATATCATGTATTTGTGTAATAATTATGAGGATATGGACATTAAAGTTAAATAAAGGTTAAATGTATGTATATATATATATACATTTTTAAATATGTACATTAGCAGATACCTTTTCCAAAACCACATGTAGTTGATATACAGTGGGGCAAAAAAGTATTTAGTCAGCCACCAATTGTGCAAGTTCTCCCACTTAAAAAGATGAGAGAGGCCTGTAATTTTCATCATGGGCACACTTCAACTATGACAGACAAAATGAGAAGAAAAAAAATCCAGAAAATCATAGTGTAGGATTTTTAATGAATTTATTTGCAAATGATGGTAGAAAATAAGTATTTGGTCACCTACAAACAAGCAAGATTTCTGGCTCTCACAGACCTGTAACTTCTTCTTTAAGAGGCTCCTCTGTCCTCCACTTGTTACCTGTATTAATGGCACCTGTTTAAATTTGTTATCAGTATAAAAGACACCTGTCCACAACCTCAAACAGTCACACTCCAAACTCCACTATGGCCAAGACCAAAGAGCTGTCAAAGGTCACCAGAAACAAAATTGTAGACCTCCACCAGGCTGGGAAGACTGAATCTGCAATAGGTAAGCAGCTTGGTTTGAAGAAATCAACTGTGGGAGCAATTATTAGGAAATGGAAGACATACAAGACCACTGATAATCTCCCTCGATCTGGGGCTCCACGCAAGATCTCACCCCGTGGAGTCAAAATTATCACAAGAACGGTGAGAAAAAATCCCAGAACCACACGGGGGACCTAGTGAATGACCTGCAGAGAGCTGGGACCAAAGTAACAACGCCTACCATCAGTAACACACTACCCCGCCAGGGACTCAAATCCTGCAGTGCCAGACGTGTCCCCCTGCTTAACCTGTTGCGACGAGCAATCCCGTATCCGGGAGCGTAATTATAGCCTCAAGCCCATTACCATAACGTAACGTTAACTATTCATGAAAATCGCAAATTAAAATAAATAAATATATTGGCTCACAAGCTTAGCCTTTTGGTAACAACACTGTCATCTCAGATTTTTTTTAAATGCTTTTCAACCATAGCTACACAAGCATTTGTGTAAGAGTATTGATAGCTAGCATAGCATTAAGCTTAGCATTCAGCAGGCAACATTTTCACAAAAACAAGAAAAGCATTCAAATAAAATAATTTACCTTTGAAGAACTTCAGATGTTTTCAATGAGGAGACTCTCAGTTAGATAGCAAATGTTCAGTTTTTCCAAAAATATTATTTGTGTAGGAGAAATCGCTCCGTTTTGTTCATCACGTTTGGCTAAGAAAAAAAAAAAATTCAGTCATTACAACGCAAACTTTTTTTCCAAATTAACTCCATAATATCAACAGAAACATGGCAAAAGTTGTTTAGAATCAATCCTCAAGGTGTTTTTCACATATCTATTTGATGATAAATCACTCGTTGCAGTTTGGTTTCTCCTCTGTTCAAAAAGGAAAAATGCACGCACCTGGAGATTACGCAATAGTTTCGAAGGAGGACACCGAGTGGACACCTGGTAAATGTAGTCTCTTATGGTCAATTTTCCAATGATATGCCTACAAATACGTCACAATGCTGCAAACACGTTGGGGAAACGACAGAAAGTGTAGGCTCTTTCCTTGCCCATTCACAGCCATATAAGGAGACATTGGAACACAGCGCCTCCAAAATCTGGCTCACTTCCTGTATGAAATTTCATATTGGTTTCACCTGTAGCATTAGTTCTGTGGCACTCACAGACAATATCTTTGCAGTTTTGGAATCGTCAGAGTGTTTTCCTTCCAAAGCTGTCAATTATATGCATAGTTGAGCATCTTTTCGTGACAAAATATCTCGTTTAAAACGGGAACGTTTTTCATCCAAAAATGAAATACTGCCCCCAGAGGTTCAAGAGGTTAAGCCAGTACATGTCCAGGCCCATCTGAAGTTTGCTTGAGAGCATTTGGATGATCCAGAAGAAGATTGGGAGAATGTCATATGGTCAGATGAAAAAAACAAAATATAACTTTTTGGTAAAAACTCAACTCGTCGTGTTTGGAGGACAAAGAATGCTGAGTTGCATCAAAGAACACCATACCTACTGTGAAGCATGGGGGTGGACCAGGACGACTGATCCGTGTAAAGGAAAGAATGAATGGGGCCATGTATCGTGAGATTTTGAGTGAAAACCTCCTTCCATCAGCAAGGGCATTGAAGATGAAACGTGGTTGGGTCTTTCAGCATGACAATGATCCCAAACACACCGCCCGGGCAATGAAGGAGTGGCTTCGTAAGAAGCATTTCAAGGTCCTGGAGTGGCCTAGCCAGTCTCCAGATCTCAACCCCATAGAAAACGTTTGACCTACGTCATTGCCAACAAAGGATATATAACAAAGTATTGAGATAAACTTTTACTATTGACCAAATACTTATTTTCCACCATAATTTGCAAATAAATTCATTAAAAATCCTACAATGTAATTTTCTGGATTTTTTTTCTAATTTTGTCTGTCATAGTTGTGTACCTATGATGAAAATTACAGGCCTCTCTCATCTTTTTAAGTGGGAGAACTTGCACAATTGGTGGCTGACTAAATACTTTTTTGCCCCACTGTAGATGTTTTCAACTACTGTAGTTACGCCACTTGGACCACAAATTGTTTAAAATATATATATTTAAAAAAGGATAATAAGGTAATACTCCTGTGAGTGAGTGGGTAGGCATAAGCTCTTTGTCTTCATGCACATAAAGTTGGTTGATTTTATTCTGACACACACACACACACACACACACACACACACACACACACACACACACACACACACACACACACACACACACACACACACACACACACACACACACACACACACACACACACACACACACACACACACACACACACAAACAGGGGCAAACGCATGTTCCAGCATCCTGCTGATCGTCAGACAGTATTTGCACTGTGCTATCAATCAGCCCATCTGTCTCTGTCCACCCTTTCCGTAGGGCTGGCGCAGTGCACATAATGTTCCCTGCTCCTGTGGGTACACACACACATTCACACACGTACACACTAGAGGTCGACCGATTCTGATTTTTCAACGCCGATACCGATTATTGGAGGACCAAAAAAGCCGATAACTATTAATCGGCCGGTTTGTATTTATTTATTTGTAATAATGACAATTACAACAATACTGAATTAACACTTATTTTAACTTAATATAATACATCAATAAAATCAATTTAGCCTCAAGTAAATAATGAAACATGTTCAATTTGGTTTAAATAATGCAAAAACAAAGTGGAGAAGAAAGTAAAAGTGCAATATGTGCTTTGTAAGAAAGCTAACGTTTCAGTTCCTTGCTCAGAACATGAGAACATATGAAAGCTGGTGGTTCCTTTTAACATGAGTCTTCCATTTTCCCAGTTAAGAAGTTTTAGGTTGTAGTTATTATATGAATTAATGGACTATTTCCCTCTATACCATTTGTATTTCATTAACCTTTGACTATTGGATGTTCTTATAGGCACTTTAGTATTGCCAGTGTAACAGTATAGCTTCCTCTCCTCGCTCCTCCCTGGGCTCGAACCAGCAACACAACGACAACAGCCACCATCGAAGCAGCTTTACCCATGCAGAGCAAGGGGAACAACTACTAGAAGGCTCAGAGCGAGTGACGTTTGAAACGCTATTACCGCGCGCTACCTAGCTAGCCATTTTACTTCGGTTACACCAGCCTCATCTCGGGAGTTGATAGGCTTGAAGTCATAAACAGTGCAATGCTTGAAACACAACGAAGAGCTGCCGGCAAAATGCAAAGAAAGCGATGTTTGAATGAATGTTTACGCGCCTGCTTCTGACTACCACCGCTCAGACAGATACTTAGATACTTGTATGCTTGTATGCTCAGTCAGATTATATGCAACGCAGGACACGCTAGATAATATCTAGTAATATCATCAACCATGTGCAGTTAACTAGTGATTATGATTGAGTTTTTATAAGATAAATTTAATGCTAGCTAGCAACTTACCTTGGCTTACTGCATTTGCGTAACAGGCAGTCTCCTTGTGGAGTGCAACGAGAGATCGGCAAATCAGCGCCCAAAAATACCGATTTCCGATTGTTATGAAAATTTGAAATCGGCCCTAATTAATCGGTCGACCTCTAGTACACACACACACAGACACACACACATACACACACACGTACCCACACATGTACACCTACACTCACACAAATAAACATACACGTGCAAACAGTCATACACGTGCAAACGCACACACCAGGGTTTCCGTTAACCGTGATAGCATTGCTGAACTTATAATGAGAATATCCGGTAAATTAAAATGCATCATACATTCGCGGTTTAGCAAGAAAACAGCCGTTGTTTGACAGATCCCAGTATACTATCTATCGTTCCTGAATAGATATGGACAAATGATTTTTAAACTATTTCTATTGAAATATGATCCATTTAGTCATACCAGAGCCACAGTTTGTGTGCAGTAATAATGTTTCTGATAACAACAGAGATTCATATTGAATATTGAGTTCAGTGATTGAATGACCAGTGGCTGTATGTCTGTATGGAAGTTACCCTGTCATTTGCTTTGATAAGAAATAAAGCCACAAAATAAAACCACAAAAGAGATCCTAAAAAGACCATTATTTTGGGTTTTATATGCCTTAGTGAAAGTAAAGTTAATCTATTTTATAAAGGCCTACCTGATGGAGTCTTTTTTGACAACTGGTATATGCCCTATACATTATCCACCTGTTTACTCTTTCTCTCCTCTCTTTCTCATATGAAGGGAACAGAACATTTTACTCTTCATCTCTCTGTCTCTCTCTCTCTGTCTCTCTCTGTCTCTCCCCCTCTCTCTCTCTCTCGCCCTGTCCCTCTCTCCCTGTCTCTCTCTCTCTGTCTCTCTCTCTCTGTCTCTCTCTCTTTGTCTCTCTGTCTCTCTCTCTGTCTCTGTCTCTCTCTCTCTCTCTGTCTTTCTCTCTCCCTCTGTCTCTGTCTCTGTCTCTCTCTGTCTCTCTCTGTCTCCCTCTCTCTGTCTCTGTCTGTCTCTGTCTCTCTCTCTCTGTCTCTCTGTCTCTCAGACTCTCTCTGTCTCTCTTTCTGTCTCTGTCTCTCTCTCTCTCACTCTCTCTCTCTCTGTCTAAGTCTCTCTCTGTCACTCTCTGTCTCTCTGTGTCTCTCTTTCTGTCTCTCTGTCTCTCTCTCTCTGTCTAAGTCTCTCTGTCACTCTGTCTCTCTCTCTCTCTCTCTCTCTCTGTCTCTGTCTCTCTCTCACTCTCCCTCTCTGTCTCTCTCTCTGTCTATGTCTCTCTCTGTCTCTCTCTCTCTGTGTCTCTGTTTCTGTCTCTGTCTCTCTCTCTCTAAGGGTGAGGTATTGTATAACTTAACAGCAGGCATGGAAACATTAGCCTCTCACTCTCTGCCTCTCTACCCCTTTCAAATCAAATCAAATTGTATTTGTCGCATACACATATTTGCAGATGTTATTGCAAGTGCAGTGAAATGCTTATGTTTCTAGCACCAACAGTGCAGTAATACCTAACAATACAAAACAATACACACAAATCCAAAGAACAAGAACAAGCAATGTCAGAGTATATATATATTACGGACTCATACTGTCATGCAGGTGAAAGAGGACCCAAAAGCGACTTGGCGAAAACAGAGTCTTTAATCCAGTAAAGTAAATACAAACAAAAAACACAACTTTCACTCGAAATGACGAGGACAAACTGGAGACTCGATCTTGAACAGCAGGTGAACAGCAGGTTGCCTCGGGAAGGCACTTGAACCAGACAGACTCAGACACCTGCTCACCACGCAGCATCTGAGGAAAACACGACACGACAGGGCGATACACAAACACAGCACGGTGAATTCTAGACAAGGAACCGACAGGACAGGAACGGAACACAAAGGAAGAAATAGGGACTCTAATCAGGGGAAAGGATCGGGAACAGGTGTGGGAAGACTAAATGATTGATTAGGGGAATAGGAACAGCTGGGAGCAGAACGATAGAGAGAAGAGAGAGCGAGAGAGTGAGAGAGGGAGGGGGAGAGAGAGGGATAGAAAGAGGGAAAGAACCTAATAAGACCAGCAGAGGGAAACGAATAGAATGGGAAGCACAGGGACAAGACAAGATAATAAATGACAAAACATGACACATACACTACCGTCACATAGAAATGTCCTTGTTTTTGAAAGAAAAGCTAATTTTTTGTCCATTAAAATAACACAAAATTAATCAGAAATACAGTGTAGACATAGTTAATGTTGTAAATGACTATTGTAGCTGGAAACGGCTGATTTATAATGGAATATCTACATAGGCGTACAGGGCTCCATTATCAGCAACCATCACTCCTGTGTTCCAATGACACATTGTGTTAGCTAATCCAAGTTTATCATTTTAAAAGGCTAATTGCTCATTAGAAAACCGCTTTGCAATTATGTTAGTATAGCTGAAAACTGTTGTGCTGATAAAGAAGCAATATAAACTTGCCTTCTTTAGATAAGTTGAGTATCTGGAGCATCAGCATTTGCATATAGCCATTGGTAGCGCGTCTGTAGCACGGGCATATAGCCGTCTGTAGCACTTCTGTAACGTGGGCATATAGCCATCGGTAGCACTTCTGTAACGTGGGCATATAGCCATCGGTAGCACTTCTGTAACACAGGCATATAGCCATCGATAGCGCTTCTGTAACGTGGGCATATAGCCATCGGTAGCACTTCTGTAACACAGGCATATAGCCATCGGTAGCACTTCTGTAACGTGGGCATATAGCCATCGGTAGCGCGTCTGTAACGCAGGCATATAGCCGTCTGTGGCGCGTCTGTAACACAGGTATTTCGCCGTCTGTAGCGCGTCTGTAACGCGGGCATATAGCCGTCTGTAGCGTGTCTGTAACGTGGGCATATAGCCTTCTGTAGCGTGTCTGTAACGCGGGCATATAGCCGTCTGTAGCACGTCTGTAACGCGGGCATATAGCCTTCTGTAGCGTGTCTGTAACGCGGGCATATAGCCGTCTGTAGCACGTCTGTAATGCGGGCATATAGCCTTCTGTAGCGTGTCTGTAACGTGGGCATATAGCCGCCTGTAGCGCGTCTGTAACACGGGCATATAGCTGTCTGTAGCGCGTCTGTAACACGGGCATATAGCCGTCTGTAGCACATCAGTAACGCGGGCATATGGCCGTCTGTAGCGTGTCTGTAACACGGGCATATAGCCTTCTGTAGCGCCTCTGTAACGTGGCATATAGCCGTCTGTAACGCAGGCATAAAGCCATCTGGAACGCGGGCATAAAGCCATTTGTAATGCGGGCATAAAGCCATTGGTAGCGTGTCTGTAACGCGGGCATATAGCCATTGGTAGCGTGTCTGTAACGCGGGCATGTAGCCGTCTGTAGCGCATCTGTAACGCGGGCATGTAGCCGTCTGTAGCGCATCTGTAACGCGGGCATATAGCCTTCTGTAGCGCGTCTGTAACGCGGGCATGTAGCCGTCTGTAGCGCGTCTGTAACGCGGGCATATAGCTGCCTGTAGCCTGTCTGTAACGTGGGCATATAGCCAGTGGTAGCGTATCTGTAATGCGGGCATATAGCCATTGGTAGCGCGTCTGTAATGCGGGCATATAGCCGTCTGTAGCGCATCTGTAACGCGGGCATATAGCCGTCTGTAGCGCATCTGTAACGCGGGCATATAGCCGCCTGTAGCGCTAAATTGCAGCACCCCCATCTTCCCACGGCTATGCCCTCTTTAGCACTTTGCGGTCAGATAACAAGCAGTTGCCGTACCAAGTGGTTATGCAGCCAGTCAAGATGCTCTCAATGGTGCAGCTGTAGAACGTTTTGAGGATCTGAGGGCCCATGCCCAGGAGGGAGGATAATGAAAGTTCACAGAAGTAACAAGTGCGTTGTGCAGACCTCACTACCCTCTGGAGAGCCTTACGGTTGAGGGCGGAGCAGTTGCCGTACCAGGCGGTGATACAGCCCGCCAGGATGCTCTCGATTGTGCATCTTTAGAAGTTTGTGAGTGCTTTTGGTGACAAGCAAAATTTCTTCAGCCTCCTGAGGTTGAAGAGTTGCTGCTGCGCCTTCTTCATGACGCTGTCAGTGTGAGTGGACCAATTCAGTTTGTCTGTGATGTGTATGCCGAGGAACTTAAAACTTGCTACCCTCTCCACTACTGTTCCATCGATGTGGATAGGGGGGTGTTCCCTCTGCTGTTTCCTGAAGTCCACAATCATCTCCTTAGTTTTGTTGACGTTGAGTGTGAGGTTATTTTCCTGACACCACACTCCGAGGGCCCTCACCTCCTCCCTGTAGGCCGTCTTGTCGTTGTTGGTAATCAAGCCTACCACTGTTGTGTCTTCCGCAAACTTGATGATTGAGTTGGAGGCGTGCGTGGCCACGCAGTCGTGGGTGAACAGGGAGTACAGGAGAGGGCTCAGAACGCACCCTTGTGGGGCCCCGTGTTGAGGATCAGCGGGGAGGAGATGTTGTTGCCTACCCTCACCATCTGGGGGAGGCCCGTCAGGAAGTCCAGTACCCAGTTGCACAGGGCGGGGTCGAGACCCAGGGTCTCGAGCTTGATGACGAGCTTGGAGGGTACTATGGTGTTGAATGCCGACCTGTAGTCGATGAACAGCATTCTCACATAGGTATTCCTCTTGTCCAGGTGGGTTAGGGCCGTGTGCAGTGTGGTTGAGATTGCATCGTCTGTGGACCTATTTGCGCAGTAAGCAAATTGGAGTGGGTCTAGGGTGTCAGGTAGGGTGGAGGTGATATGGTCCTTGACTAGTCTCTCAAAACACTTCATGATGACGGAAGCGAGTGCTACGGGGCGGTAGTCGTTTAGCTCAGTTACCTTAGCTTTCTTGGGAACAGGAACAATGGTGGCCCTCTTGTAAGCATGTGGGATCAGAAGTAAGAATACAGCAACACAGACCTGCTGCTGTGCCTTTCTAGTCCTTATAAACTGTCGAGAGTATATCTACAACTGATCCAAATGGAATGAAACATTCAAATCACAGGGCTTTTGCGCCTTATTCAAATTACATTTTTCACTGCAGCCTAGATTAGAATGTTTTACTCACTTGAAAACAATAATCAAATTATGCATTACGTTGGGGTGTTGTAGGCTAGTCTATGATATTTGTGTTGTCCCTAAACAAGATCAATAGGAGAGCTTTTTGAGCTGCGTGTCTCATGTCTGCTGTTCTTTAATGCTCAATGATGCACCTGGCCTCTCCGCTGCCTATCAACTATTCCTATTTGTGCTTGTGGATTCACATTGAAAATGTATGCAGCTTTGAATGTGTGGTATGATTGCTATTTAGCCTATTGCAGATCTGGACAAACGATCCACCTACCACTATTGTCAATATGACTAGTGGATAGAGGGCAGGATAGGCAGACTGGTGGACTATTTTTGACCTTTGGTATAGTACAAGAATAGCATGTGGAAAAGCATAGTGCATAAAGGGAAGTACAAAAACACCTTGATATAGGGGAGGCTCTTGCAAGCAGATGAGGAAATGTGTCTAGGATGGAAGAAATTGTATAGTAAAACCTGCAAAAGAGTGAATATAAACCAGGGAAAGTAACACACTACCTTCCCCTGTGCCCAATAAAAAAAACACAACCCCTCCCAAAGCAAACACATTTTGGGGGGGTAAATGTTTCTGTGGAAATGGTTAAAAGTAGTACTTGTGCATAGAATTGTATGGTTTGTTAAACTTTGAAATCAATGGATTTTATTTGCCATACATTTTAATGTTACCGTGGAGTTGCCCATCATCCACCTCCATCCTTGTTGCCTTCCTCACCTCTATCCATCTCTCCTCTCACTACTCTTATTCCCTCTCTCTGTATTGTGATTATTCTCTTTCTTGCTTCCTCTCTCCCTCTTTCAGTTCCCTCCCTCATCCCCCTCCCGCTCTCTCTCCCTCCCTCCCACTCTCTGTCCTTCCCACTCTCTGCCATCCGTACTAGACAGGCATAACATCTCTGAGTGATGATAACTCTGTGTGCGTGTGTGTGTTTCTGTGTCTGTTAAGTACAGTCTCCTCTAGTGTAGTCTGTCTCAGTGCTGTAATATGTTGTGGTTGTGGTCTGTCTCTCTTCACAGGGTGGTTGATGTGATTACTGTAGCCAGAGGTGGTAGTGAGGGTCATTGTGTGTATGCGGGGTAATGGCTTCCACACAGAAGGGTCCAGGAAAACCTCTGGCAGGGAGCAGGGAAATGGCAGCAAACGGTTTAATGACTTAATAAGACCTAATTAGTGTAAATGGAGGAGAAGAGAGCGGCGCAGTGGAGGTGAGCTGGGGTGACTGAGTGTGCCTTAGCTACAGCAGCCAGACATACAGCAGGCAGCCCTCGTTCATTAGCTGATGAAAAGTAGGCCAACTGCTCTGATGTGTTCGTTCATCCCAGGGACACCTCTGGATAACAGAACAGCACACTGCTGCTTAAAGGTGCTCTCGTGCTATCTCTTTCACACTCGGACGCACACACGCACACACACACACACACACACACACACACACACACACACACACACACACACACACACACACACACACACACACACACACACACACACACACACACACACACAAAAACAATTGCCCACAAACAGGGACAATGTAGCTTTGTGCGTGTAAGTGTGTGTGTGTGTTCTTGTTATGTGTGTTGTGTGTGTGTCAGTTGAATGCCAGGGCGTGATGTGTGTAGTGGAGGCTTTGAGAGCATTACCCTGCTCTGAGACAGGGGTTGTGGAGGGTCAGCCCTCATTTAATCAAGGAAATAATTCCATCTCCCATTAAGTTAATTAAAATACAAGGCCTCGCTCAAAACAGAACCAGAGGGAAACCCACCCGGGGGGACAATAGATACAGTGCATTCAGAAAGTATTCAGACCCCTTGACTTTTTTCACATTTTGTGATGTTACAGCTTTATTCTAAAGTGTATTCAATAGTTTTTTCCCCTCATCAATCTACACACAATACCAGGTTTTTTGAAATGTTAGGAAATTTATTACAAATAAAACACTTAAATATCACATTTACATAAATATTCAGACCTTTTATTCAGTACTTTGTTGAAGCACCTTTGGCAGCAATTACAGCCTTGAGTCTTCTTGGGTATGAAGCTACAAGCTTGGCACATCTGTATTCGGGGAGTTTTTCCCAATCTTCTCTGCAGATCCTCTCAAGCTCTGTCAGGTTGGATGGGGAGCGTCGCTGCACAGCTATTTTCAGGTAGATGTTCGATCAGGTACAAGTCCGGCCTCTGGCTGAGCCACTCAAGGACATTCAGAGACTTGTCCTGAATCTACTCCTGGGTTGTCTTGGCTGTGTGCAGGACGTTGTCCTGTTGGAACGTGAACCTTCACCCCAGTCTGGTGCCTTTATGAAAACAGGAAGCACCGGATCTGAATTCTGAGTTTTAGTTATGTAAATAAAATTTCTGTTATTCTTTTTTTTATAAATTATCAAACATTTCTGAAAACCTGTTTTCGACTTTGTCATTATGGGGTATTGTGTATAGATTCATGAGGAACATTTTTTTATTTAATACATTTTAGAATAAGGCTGTGACGTAACAAAATGTGGAAAAGGGGAAGGGGTCTGAATACTTTTTGAATGCACTGTATAAATCCTTGTTATTTGTTGCTTGCAATATGCTGTGTTTTTGGCAGAGGTGTTGACTCGAGTCACTTGACTTGGACTCAAGTCACACTCGAGTCATAATTATGATGACTTGACACTCGACTTTGACTTTAACTCCAATGACTTGTGACTTGACTTGGACTTGAGCCTTATGACTCGACCTGACTTGAGACCGTCCCCAGCCCAAATATTTAAAATTATGATATTAAAAAAAGTGTGCAGCATCAACTCTTCATTTAACGGATTACAGTTTGAATCGGACTGCAGCCAATCAAATTGTGCCAGCTGAGAAAAAGTTGTGCGTGGAATTGCAGAGAAACGTCGGCTGGTGAATTCAGATGGAGCCCTTGGAAAGATGATACCCAAAATTATTATTTTCGGATACAATGACTACGCTGTATCAACAAAAAACGGATTGCAACTTGCAAAACATGCAGGAAATAAATTACAGACTGAGGTGCAACAACTTCCAACTTTGTTCAACATTTGAAGCTGCACAAACAATGGTTAGTCGTGGCTAATATAGCCGACAGCTATATCATTCATAACTTTGCTAGTGTAGCATGTTGGCTAACGTAACGTTAAGTCAATGAACCTCCACACAGTCAGTCAGTGCCAGAATGTGATCATTGCACCCAGGGTTGACTGGCTAGGCAGTTGGTAGCCTAAATCCTGCCTGATGTTACTGCTGTTCCTAAACTCGTTGACATATGTTAGCCTACTGTAACCACTCGCACAGTGTGTGTGTGTTTAGGTTGGGCGATTGCGTACAAGCCTACATCGCCCGATTGCGCCCCATAGCGATCCTCGATAGTCGATCGCTATTGGGGGGGGGGGACTTTCTTATGGCTACCCACGCATTTCTATGGAAATATAAAGTTTATTTGGAAAGTAAGTAGATTTGTAAAAGCATTCATTTTTATTTTTTATTTAACTAGGCAAGCCAGTTAAGAACAAATTCTTATTTTCAATGACGGCCTCGGGAACAGTGGGTTAACTGCCTTTCGGTTACTAGTCCAACGCTCTACCCACTAGGCTACCTGCATAAATGCAATATACTAACTATTACTCTTGTTAAAAATATGAAATGGTATTACATTTGATGAAGAGCACATTATGACTTGTTTAGGACTTGAAACTCCAAGTTTAGGACTTGAGACTTGACTTGATACTTGTTGGTCTTGACTTGGGACTTGAGTGCTAAGACTTGAGAATTACTTGTGACTTGTAAAACAATGTCCCACCTCTGGTTTTTGGACTTTTCAGTCTGGGAATAGTCTCTCACTTCAGAATGTATGATTGTTGGTTGTTGTTTGTCCAACACTTTTCTGGACATAGTACAACTCAGTAAACCTGACAGTACACAGGTTGATCAATAGGATGTGAAGTTCACCTATGACGCTGTAAACAGGGTATGCATACAGCCAAAGATAAACACTGGAATGTACAAACTACAGGGAAGAACCTTTAAGCATTCTAAAGATATGCAGTTGTGTTGCATGTTGACTAGCAATTTGACATTTCCTGGTTTCGCCCCTTCATTCCTTCTCTCCCTCCTCCATCTCTCATGCTAACCTGTCTCCCCATGCACACTAATCTCAGACCACTCATGTCAGTCAAGATTTGGAGTCTAACTCTCTCCCTTCCCCTTCTCTCCCCCTTTCCCCCTCCAGAGAAGCCTGTGACGGTGGAGCTGAGCTGTGGGGCGGGGCCTGTCCTCGTGGTGCTGGAGCCGGGACAGCCCCTGCTGCTGGACTGTCACCTGGGGGCCACGCCCCTGGCCACGCCCCTCAACGTCACCTGGCTGCAGGATGGGCTCCCCGTGCTGGAGGGGGAGGGGAACTCCCTCAGGACCCTTGCCAACGGATCACTGCTGGTGCTGCCCACCTCTGTGGATGGTCGGACACCTCAAGGGGTGGAGGGGGGCTACAGCTGTGTGAGCGCCGGCCCCTTTGGAGCCCTGACCAGCCGCACCATTGCCGTTCACCTGGCCAGTGAGTACTACTATTTCTCAGACAGGGCGGGGCTGTGCCCGCTCAACTCCACCATGGTCAGACTCACATGGAATGGCATGATGGTCTGGTGTCCCAACATAGGAGCACAGCCATTTTCCTCAGGGGGATTTCCATACTTGGTCCTCCTCTGTCTCAGGCAAGAGATTGATCGTGTGGCTGGTTGGCCACACCAGTGGTGGCCTGGGAACAGGTAGGCGCCACACTGGTGGTGTCCTGGGAACAGGTAGGCTCCACACTGGTGATGTCCTGGGAACAGGTAGACTCCACACTGGTGGTGTCCTGGGAACAGGTAGGCTCCACACTGGTGATGTCCTGGGAACAGGTAGGCTCCACACTGGTGGTGTCCTGGGAACAGGTAGGCTCCACACTGGTGATGTCCTAGGAACTGGTAGGCTCCACACTGGTGGTGTCCTGGGAACAGGTAGGCTCCACACCGGTGGTGTCCTGGGAACAGGTAGGCTCCACACCGGTGGTGTCCTGGGAACAGGTAGGCTCCACACCGGTGGTGTCCTGGGAACAGGTTGGCTCCACACCGTTGGTGTCCTGGGAACAGGAAGGCTCCACACCGGTGGTGTCCTGGGAACAGGTAGGCTCCACACCGGTGGTGTCCTGGGAACAGGTAGGCTCCACACTGGTGGTGCCCTGGGAACAGGAAGGCTCCACACCGGTGGTGTCCTGAGAACAGGAAGGCTCCACACTGGTGGTGCCCTGGGAACAGGAAGGCTCCACACCGGTGGTGTCCTGGGAAGAGGTAGGCTCCACACCCGTGGGTTGAGGACAGAGGGGGAAAGGGGGTGAGCGAGAGAGGGGTGAAGAGTAGGATGGAGAGAGAGAGGGAGTGAGAGAGATAGAAGGTAGCAAGAGATCCTCTCCCCTCTCCCTCCCTCCCTCCCTCCCTCTCTCCTCTCCCCTCCCTCTCTTCTCTCCCCTCCCTCACTCCTCCCCCTCTCTCCCCTCCCTCTCTCCTCTCCCCTCTCCTCCCCCTCTCTCCTCTCCCCTCCCCTCCTCTCTCTCCCCCCCTCTCTCTCTCTCCCCTCCTCCCTCTCTCCCCTCCCTCTCTCCCTCCCTCTCTCTCTCCTCTCCCTCTCCCTCTCTCCTCCCTCCCTCTCTCCGCTCTCTCCCTCCCTCTCCCTCTCTCTCTCCCCTCCCTCCTCCTCCCTCTCCTCTCTCCTCTCCCTTACCTCTCTCCTCCCCTTTCTCCCCTCCCTCTCCCCTCTCCTCTCTCCCCTCCCTTTCTCCTCCTCTCTCCTCTCCTCTCTGCTCTCTCCTCTCCCCTCTTCTCTCCCCTCCCCTTTCACCCCTCTCCCCTCTCCTCTCCTCTTTCCCCTCCCTCTCTCCTCTCCTCTCTCCTCTCTCTCTCTCCTCTCTCCTCTCTCCTCTACTCTCTCCTCTATCCTCTCTCCCTTACCTCCCCTCTCCCCTCTCCCCTCTCCTCTCTCCCCTCTCCTCTCTCCTCTCCTCTCTCATCTCCCGTCACACTCTGCTCCCATAGAACTGCTTTCATTATCCTCTGTAAAAGTGGCAGTCTTTAATCAGTCATTAGCTTTGTGTAGAATGGGACTGTATCCTCTGTGGAGGTTCCTCCTTTTGTCAGCTGTCACATGCCTATTTATGATAATGCCTTGTTTGGGGGGGATGAGGGGACAATGAGGTAGGGAGGTGATGACTGAGAGGGATGAAGGGAGGGAGGTGACTGAGGAGTTAGGATTGGTGAAAAGAGAAGGAAGTCGGAAGGTAGGGGAGGATACGTTGGGTAGGAAGGGAAGATGGGATATTTGGGTGGGAGGTCACTGAGGAGTTTGGGATGGTGAAGGCAGAGGCTGTTCTGGGAGAGAGATTAATAAGTGTGTCCTTCAGAAGGTGTCTGTGGAGGGAGCTGGTAAATGTAATGTGCTGTAGACTACTACTGCTGTGAGATGGATGGGCTGCTGGAGACAAGCAGTGCCAAGGGCCTGCATGCAATGGGCCTCAACGAGCAGACCGACATTGAGCAGAGAGACCAGAGGCCCATGTCTGTCTGTCTGTCTTTCTGTCTGTCTCATGTCTTTACCACCACCAATTAGGAGGCAGAACACCACGTGATAATTGTATGACAGTCCTTCGTCTTTAATACTCTAAACATGTTTGATGTGCATGGCTGTTCTGAATGCTCCTTTCATGTGACTTCGTCCAAAAAGTGAGTGAGTCAGTTAAAGAGGGGGGGGTAAATCGCGGTAGAGGAGGAGGGGAGGAGAGGAGTTGGTGGACATGCCGATAGACAGAGAACAGGGAAGCCATGTGTTGTGGTCGGAGAGTACAAGGGGAGGGGAAGAAAGTTGCAATCTGATCGCTGAGGGGCCAAAGACAGAAAGAGAGGGGGAATATAGAGGACAGGAGAGAGAAAGAGAGGGGGAATAGAGAGGACAGGAGAGAGAAAGAGAGGGGGAATAGAGAGGACAGGAGAGAGAAAGAGAGGGGGAATAGAGAGGACAGGAGAGAGAAAGAGAGGGGGAATAGAGAGGACAGGAGAGAGAAAGAGAGGGGGAATAGAGAGGACAGGAGAGAGAAAGAGAGGGGAGGCACAGAGAGAACAGGAACAGACAGAGAAGGGAGGCACAGAGAGAACAGGAACAGACAGAGAAGGGAGAGACTACAAATAAATGTGCTATGGATTGAACTCAAGACATGCTAACAGATTTACAGATACAGTAATCTACTTCATCTGGTCCATTCACTCAGTAAGTTAACCATTAGCCCAGTTGGCCACAAGAGTTACAAGTGCTAGCTTACTTTACACTATTGGATGACCTGTTATCTATCTAGCTGCTCTGTGGAGCTCTGCTCTGTGTGCTCATTGAGAAACTTTGCTCCGTGTGTGTGTGTGTGTGTGTGTGTGTGTGTGTGTGTGTGTGTGTGTGTGTGTGTGTGTGTGTGTGTGTGTGTGTGTGTGTGTGTGTGTGTGTGTGTGTGTGTGTACAGCATCTAGTTTATGCAATGACAGGTGCTGAGCTTATTTGTGCTGTTAGTCAGCTAATAATATGTGGCTTTCTAAAGAACTTTGCCATGTGAGAATCAGCTCAGAAGTAGTTGTGACAGATTAATGTTTGGTCGCTGGGTAGGATTAGCCCTTATATGTGTTATGAAGCATGGTTTACGCGTCACATTTTCTAATCAGTTCAAAATGTATTTTTAATGTATGTCTTGGGATTTTACAGTCCAATGGAGAAATTAGGAACAACTTCAGGATGTAAGATGGATGGGCTGCTTTATGTATGGCTTTATGTCTAGTCTGTCACAGCGGTTTGGTGAGAATACAATTTGAAGGTCATCTTGGATATGTATGTTCAGTTCTTTAGGACTGCAGGCTGGACAGAACAGCTTGCAGCCCTGGAGCTGATTGATGAGGTAGTCAGAGCTCTTGTGTTCCCCCATAATGCCCAAAATCAGTCTGGCCTCAGGTCAGGGGCCCCCTTAGCCCTCCCTATAAGACTCAGCTCCAGGACTCACTGCTGCCCCCTGCTGTTAACTACAGTTATCACGTGTGGGCTACAGACAAGCTGACTGTATCTCTCTCTGTGTCTCTTTCTCTCTCTTTCTCCCTCCCTCTCTCTTGCTGTCTCTCTCTATCTCCCTCACCTTTCTCCCTCACTCCCAGCGCTGTCTCGTTTCCATCAGGACCCAGAGGCCCAGGTGGTGCCCCTTGGGGGTGCTTCCCGCTTTGAGTGCCAGATAGACGGAGTGCCCACGCCAAGGATAACCTGGGAGAAGGACCAGGAACCCATCCCCAGCCAGCCTAGGTGAGACGCGCACACACACACGCACAGTCTCACACACGCACGCACGCACACACACACACACACACACACCCACACACACACACACACACACACACACACGCACACGCACACGCACACACACACACTCACACACACACACACACACACACACACACACACACACACACACACACACACACACACACACACACACATTCTCACGCACGCACCCACACACACACACACACACACACACACACACACACACACACACACACACACACACACACACACACACACACACACACACACACACACACACACACACACACACACACACACACACATACACACATGGTGATGCACTCCAGCAGAGCCTGACAGTAAGTGATTGTCTGTTCTACTTGGTCCCAATGCTGTCCCCTGATTAAGCTCCAGCCAGACAGTGGAGACTGGATCTGTTCTAAGGTCCATGCTGCCACTGATCATGTGAGGGCTGTGCTCCCTCCTCCACCATTCTACTTCATTGCATAATGGCAGTCAGGGAATAACCTGAGAATTTGGTAGGAAGTTCAATTAAATGAGTACATGTTGGTCTTTTTCAGTAGTGCAGAGTTCAGAGATAAGGGATGGGACACAGATCTGTTGGTTTCCTCTCTGTCTGTCAGCCAGAGGCTGAAGGTCAGGGCCACAAAGTGCAGCCAGGTCACTTTCTCTTCTGTTTGTTCTACTCCCAAAAACCCTCCTACATCTCCCTTTCACATGGCTACAGGCGGAGGCCAGTCCAGTAACTGGGAACTGATGTGCTTTGAATCGAATTGGGTAGAAAGATGCACATAATCTACTGCACATGACTCCACTCCCTCCCTTCTCCTCCCTGGCCTTTCCTCTCTCCTCGCTCTCGCTCCCTTCTCCTCCCTGGCCTTTCCTCTCTCCTCGCTCTCGCTCCCTTCTCCTCCCTGGCCTTTCCTCTCTCCTCGCTCTCGCTCCCTTCTCCTCCCTGGCCTTTCCTCTCTCCTCGCTCTCGCTCCCTTCTCCTCCCTGGCCTTTCCTCTCTCCTCGCTCTCCCTCCCTTCTCCTCCCTGGCCTTTCCTCTCTCCTCGCTCTCCCTCCCTTCTCCTCCCTGGCCTTTCCTCTCTCCTCGCTCTCGCTCCCTTCTCCTCCCTGGCCTTTCCTCTCTCCTTGCTCTCCCTCCCTTCTCCTCCCTGGCCTTTCCTCTCTCCTCGCTCTCCCTCCCTTCTCCTCCCTGGCCTTTCCTCTCTCCTCGCTCTCGCTCCCTTCTCCTCCCTGGCCTTTCCTCTCTCCTCGCTCTCGCTCCCTTCTCCTCCCTGGCCTTTCCTCTCTCCTCGCTCTCGCTCCCTTCTCCTCCCTGGCCTTTCCTCTCTCCTCGCTCTCGCTCCCTTCGTCTCCCTCATGGGAGAGATTTGGCCCTTTTTAAATTAAGTTACACTTTTTTTCCACCTGCTCTGTCCTTACCAATCATAGAAAGACTGGCAGCTGTTTGTTAGTCATTTAGATGCATATCGCACACACTCGGCATGTGTGTACGCGCATGTGCACACACACACACACACACACTTATGCGGTATACAGTATACAGTGAATTACTGTTCATGGCTTGCCTCGGAGTGATCATGTGCCGAGTTGACGGCCTGTATATGTTTGCCCTTCAAAGGCCATGGCCCACATGTGGCTGTTCACATGACGACTTGTTTAAGTGTGTGTCTCATGTTGAATGCCCAGGAAATGGCCAGCTTTCCTTCATTAACATGGTTAAACTGACTAACATTACTATAACGTTCCAGGACCCTTGCTGCTGACCATCCTTGACCACACAGAGTGGACAAGGGCATCAGAGGAGCGGAAAGGGGGGTGGGGTGGGGGGCAGGACCAGAGTGCTAACAACACTCTGTGTATTGACATTCAGGGCTGAACAGCGGAGAATCATGTAGCGTTACCGATAGAAACCCCCGATTTAATGCCGTCTTGTCTGCCTGAAAACTCAAATGCACACTCTCACAGCCGAGCAGTGGCCACACACACACACACACACACACACACACACACACACACACACACACACACACACACACACACACACACACACACACACACACACACACACACACACACACACACACACACACTCTCTCACTAGTCACCAGAAACGGTCCCACACTCATGCTCATTTACCCAAGCACTTAACGCTATTGACGTTTCTGCCTCAGCTCTGCTGTTGGCTATACATTTGTGCCTGCCTGACATTATTAGAGGCATCTGGCTCAAAAACAGTCTATCCCTGTGTGACCCATAGGCCAATGCTGAACCAAATGCTGAACCAAGCTGTACAGTGCTGTGATGTTGTTGTGCTGACACAATGTGGTAGTAATGGGCAGCAGTAGAGATGAGACCCTGACCAGAGACCAGTGTTGTGTGCAGTCTCTCTATTGCACAGATGAGCTCTCTGTCTGTCTGTCAGGGCATTACTAGTCCATCATCATAGAGTTAAAAGGCTGTGGAATAGGAGTTGAATAGTGGAAAGCCCAGGCCTCAGGCTTGGAGGAACCATCCGGGTGTGTGTGTGTGTGTGTGTGTGTGTGTGTGTGTGTGTGTGTGTGTGTGTGTGTGTGTGTGTGTGTGTGTGTGTGTGTGTGTGTGTGTGTGTGTGTGTGTGTGTGTGTGTGTGTGTGTGTGTGTGTGTGTGTGTGTGTGTGTGTGTGTGTGTGTGTGGAACCTGACCGGTCTTCCATGGCAGCAGAGGGGCAAGGAGGGAGGGAGGGAGGAGGAAGAGGAGCTGGTGGGTGAAAGAGAGATAAATATTGACAAGAGTCGGCACAACCAGCAGCCATGGCTGCTTCTAAATGCTGTTTTGCAATGCGCAATCTCTCTGACCTAGATTGAGAGCTCATTGTTCTCTTACATCTATCAGTAAAGATTTCTAAACCATTCTTTCTTTCTAGTCTCTTCTTTTTCTCCCCTGTTTACATATTCTTTGTCATTAGGAATACAATGTATTTAGTGTCATTTCTTTCTTCTTCCTTTCTTTTGTCTACTTTAATTTGAGATTCCATATTTGTGGACGGCGTTATGCTAAATAGCGGTTAGATATAAGGAGAGTGTAGCCTAATGGCCGTCACTGGAGACCTACTCCTGCAGTTCTGTATGGTGGTAATGAGCGTGTACACAGTTGGAGATTACCAGTGAGTCATTATATCTCACTAAGCACTAGTTCTTGCACTCTCCCCCTTCCACACTCTCTCTCCTTCCCACCCTCTCCCCCTTCCACACACTCTCTCTCCTTCCCACCCTCTCCCCCCCCTTCCACCTTCCCTCTCCTTCCACACCCTCTCCCCCCTTCCCCTTCCACACTCTCTCTCCTTCCCACCCTCTCCCCCTTCCACACACTCTCTCTCCTTCCCACCCTCTCCCCCTTCCACACTCTCTCTCCTTCCCACCCTCTCCCCCTTCCACACACTCTCTCTCCTTCCCACCCTCTCCCCTTCCACACACTCTCTCTCCTTCCCACCCTCTCCCCCTTCCACACACTCTCTCTCCTTCCCACCCTCTCTCCCTTCCACACTCTCTCTCCTTCCCACCCTCTCCCCTTCCACACTCTCTCTCCTTCCCACCCTCTCTCCCTTCCACACTCTCTCTCCTTCCCACCCTCTCCCCCTTCCACACACTCTCTCTCCTTCCCACCCTCTCTCCCTTCCACACTCTCCTTCCCACCCTCTCCCCCTTCCACACACTCTCTCTCCTTCCCACCCTCTCCCCCTTCCACACACTCTCTCTCCTTCCCACCCTCTCTCCCTTCCACACTCTCTCTCCTTCCCACCCTCTCCCGCTTCCACACACTCTCTCTCCTTCCCACCCTCTCCCCCTTCCACACACTCTCTCTCCTTCCCACCCTCTCTCCCTTTCCCTCTGTCTCCAGGTTCATCTCTCTCCCTAACGGTGTGCTCCAGATCTTGGGGGCGGTTAAGGAGGATGGGGGTGCGTACCGCTGTGTGGCCTCCAACTTTGCCCGGAAACGCTTCAGCCAGGATGCCATCCTCACTGTCACTACGGGTATGTTATGCTCTCTCAGTCTCTCTCTCTCTCTCTCTCTCTCTCTCTCGCTGATGACGTCTGTAGCCAATCCCTTTGGACGTGCTTGACCCCCTCTGTCTCGGTGTGTTCTTTAAATAGCCTATTTAGTGGATGGCTTCCTGCTTATATGTATTTCCTGAGAGAGGTAAAGAGACAGAGACGGCTCCAGACCTATGGTCTCGTGTCTGATATCAGCAGGTTGTAAGCAGTATACACAGCCTCGCTCTGCTCTCCTCACCCACGTCTCTTCCCTTCTGACAAAAGGTGCATTACTGATGGAGATCAATCCTGGCCTTCAATTGGTTCCGTCAAACTTTAGTGTCTGTGAAAGGCCTATGTCTAGATCTGCTTCTATGTGAGCGTTGGCACGCAAACAGAAAGAGAGAGAGAGAGACCTGAGCATCAGAAACATGTCCGAGTCTTTATACCTATTGGCCCTATTGAGCTTGTTGCCTGGACACAAGACTGAACTGTGTGGGAATGTCTGCATCCTGTGGAACAGCGAGGGAAACAGAGATGAATCACCACTCTGCACCCTGCAGCATGTCCACACACACACTCACAGACAGGCACGCACTATAAGGGCACAGGGCGAAACCCAGATGCAGACATGGGAGGCGGGTGGTTCGAGTCTCTGATATTTATTATAATCTAAGGGGCAGGCAAGAGAATGGTCGTGGACAGGCAAGAGATCATAACAAGGTCAGAGACCAGGAGGTACAGAGTGGCAGGCAGGCTCGAGGTCAGGGCGGGCAGTATGGTCAGGCAGGCTCGAGGTCAGGGCAGGCAGTATGGTCGGGCAGGCTCGAGGTCAGAGACCAGGAGGTACAGAGTGGCAGGCAGGCTCGAGGTCAGGGCAGGCAGTATGGTCAGGCAGGCTCGAGGTCAGGGCAGGCAGTATGGTCAGGCAGGCTCGAGGTCAGAGCAGGCAGTATGGTCAGGCAGGCTCGAGGTCAGGGCAGGCAGTATGGTCAGGCAGGCTCGAGGCCAGGGCAGGCAGTATGGTCAGGCAGGCTCGAGGTCAGGGCAGGCAGTATGGTCAGGCAGGCTCGAGGTCAGGGCAGGCAGTATGGTCAGGCAGGCTCGAGGTCAGAGCAGGCAGTATGGTCAGGCAGGCTCGAGGTCAGAGCAGGCAGTATGGTCAGGCAGGCTCGAGGTCAGGGCAGGCAGTATGGTCAGGCAGGCTCGAGGTCAGGGCAGGCAGTATGGTCAGGCAGGCTCGAGGTCAGGGCAGGCAGTATGGTCAGGCAGGCTCGAGGTCAGGGCAGGCAGTATGGTCAGGCAGGCTCGAGGTCAGGGCAGGCAGTATGGTCAGGCAGGCTCGAGGTCAGACCAGGCAGTATGGTCAGGTAGGCTCGAGGTCAGAGCAGGCAGTATGGTCAGGCAGGATCGAGGTCAGAGACCAGGAGGTACAGAGTGGCAGGCAGGATCGAGGTCAGGGCAGGCAGTATGGTCAGGCAAGCTCGAGGTCAGGGCAGGCAGTATGGTCAGGCAGGCTCGAGGTCAGGGCAGGCAGTATGGTCAGGCAGGCTCGAGGTCAGGGCAGGCAGTATGGTCAGGCAGGCTCGAGGTCAGGGCAGGCAGTATGGTCAGGCAGGCTCGAGGTCAGGGCAGGCAGTATGGTCAGGCAGGCTCGAGGTCAGAGCAGGCAGTATGGTCAGGCAGGCTCGAGGTCAGGGCAGGCAGTATGGTCAGGCAGGCTCGAAGTCAGAGACCAGGAGGTACAGAGTGGCAGGCAGGCTCGACGTCAGGGCAGGCATGGTCAGGCAGGCTGGTCAGGCAGGCTCGAGGTCAGGGCAGGCAGTATGGTCAGGCAGGCTCGAGGGCAGGCAGTATGGTCAGGCAGGCTCAAGGTCAGGGCAGGCAGTATGGTCAGGCAGGCTCGAGGTCAGAGCAGGCAGTATGGTCAGGCAGGCTCGAGGTCAGAGCAGGCAGTATGGTCAGGCAGGCTCGAGGTCAGGGCAGGCAGTATGGTCAGGCAGGCTCGAGGTCAGAGACCAGGAGGTACAGAGTGGCAGGCAGGCTCGAGGTCAGGGCAGGCAGTATGGTCAGGCAGGCTCGAGGTCAGGGCAGGCAGTATGGTCAGGCAGGCTCGAGGTCAGGGCAGGCAGTATGGTCAGGCAGGCTCGAGGTCAGGGCAGGCAGTATGGTCAGGCAGGCTCGAGGTCAGAGACCAGGAGGTACAGAGTGGCAGGCAGGCTCGAGGTCAGAGCAGGCAGTATGGTCAGGCAGGCTCGAGGTCAGGGCAGGCAGTATGGTCAGGCAGGCTCGAGGTCAGGGCAGGCAGTATGGTCAGGCAGGCTCGAGGTCAGGGCAGGCAGTATGGTCAGGCAGGCTCGAGGTCAGGGCAGGCAGTATGGTCAGGCAGGCTCGAGGTCAGGGCAGGCAGTATGGTCAGGCAGGCTCGAGGTCAGGGCAGGCAGTATGGTCAGGCAGGCTCGAGGTCAGGGCAGGCAGTATGGTCAGGCAGGCTCGAGGTCAGGGCAGGCAGTATGGTCAGGCAGGCTCGAGGTCAGGGCAGGCAGTATGGTCAGGCAGGCTCGAGGTCAGGGCAGGCAGTATGGTCAGGCAGGCAGTATGGTCAGGCAGGCTCGAGGTCAGGGCAGGCAGTATGGTCAGGCAGGCTCGAGGTCAGGGCAGGCAGTATGGTCAGGCAGGCTCGAGGTCAGGGCAGGCAGTATGGTCAGGCAGGCTCGAGGTCAGGGCAGGCTCGAGGTCAGGGCAGGCAGTATGGTCAGGCAGGCTCGAGGTCAGGGCAGGCAGTATGGTCAGGCAGGCTCGAGGTCAGGGCAGGCTCGAGGTCAGGGCAGGCAGTATGGTCAGGCAGGCTCGAGGTCAGGGCAGGCAGTATGGTCAGGCAGGCTCGAGGTCAGGGCAGGCAGTATGGTCAGGCAGGCTCGAGGTCAGGGCAGGCAGTATGGTCAGGCAGGCTCGAGGTCAGAGACCAGGAGGTACAGAGTGGCAGGCAGGCTCGAGGTCAGGGCAGGCAGTATGGTCAGGCAGGCTCGAGGTCAGGGCAGGCAGTATGGTCAGGCAGGCTCGAGGTCAGGGCAGGCAGTATGGTCAGGCAGGCTCGAGGTCAGGGCAGGCAGTATGGTCAGGCAGGCTCGAGGTCAGGGCAGGCAGTATGGTCAGGCAGGCTCGAGGTCAGGGCAGGCAGTATGGTCAGGCAGGCTCGAGGTCAGGGCAGGCAGTATGGTCAGGCAGGCTCGAGGTCAGGGCAGGCAGTATGGTCAGGCAGGCTCGAGGTCAGGGCAGGCAGTATGGTCAGGCAGGCTCGAGGTCAGGGCAGGCAGTATGGTCAGGCAGGCTCAAGGTCAGGGCAGGCAGTATGGTCAGGCAGGCTCGAGGTCAGGGCAGGCTCGAGGTCAGGGCAGGCAGTATGGTCAGGCAGGCTCGAGGTCAGGGCAGGCAGTATGGTCAGGCAGGCTCGAGGTCAGGGCAGGCAGTATGGTCAGGCATGCTGGTTCAGAGTCAAGGCAGGCAAGGGTAAAAACCGCGAGGACGAGCAAAAGAGAGATAAGAAGAAAAAAAAAAGCAGGCACATGGAAAACCACACTGGTTGGCTTGACAAGACAAGCTGGCAACAGACAAACAGGGAACACTGGAATAAATACTAATGGGGAAAATGGCTGACACCTGGAGGTGGGAGGAGACAATCACAAAGACAGGTGAAACAGATCAGGGCATGACACGCACATTCACAAATAGACTTTGCATTATGTTGATGACTCAATACTCCTTAACACACTTACTGTATACCTTCCTTCTCTCCCACACACACGGATGAGTACACACACACACACACACACACACACACACACACACACACACACACACACACACACACACACACACACACACACACACACACACACACACACATATTTCACACACGCACACACACACCACTCTCACAGTCACACAGACAGCCTGAGCAGGTGAAGAAATTACAGCATTCCTGCCTTTTTCACACCTCCCAATATCCAAAAGACTGTTTGAAGGGATGCTAGCTTACAGTAGCAGGTATTTGGTGTGACACAAAGCCCTGCTGCCTTAGAAACCTGAAGGTCAGAGAAGAAAGCACTCTTTTGAGGCATTACGTAAAACATGTCAAATCTAATGCCATTACATCTCTAGCTTTCACTTTGGAAGAGGTTTATGAATGGAATACCTGAACACCAATGTCATCTTCCCTACAGAATAATTCTGAGCACATCAACTCCACTTATTCAGTTGTACATTACGTCTATACCTTTATATACTGAACCAAAATATAAACTCAACATGCAACAATTTCAACGATTTTACTGAGTTACAGTTCATATCAGGAAATCAGTCAATTGAAAGAAATGTATTTGGCTCTAATCTATGGGCCTTACATGACTGGGCAGCCACCTACTGGGGAGCCAGGCCCAGCCGATCATAATGAGCATGTCCCCACAAAAGGGCTTTATTACAGACAGAAATACTACTCAGCCCCACCCCCCCACCACCCCTCATCAGACGATCATGCAGATGGAGAAGCCGGATATGGAGGTCCTGAGCTTGCGTGGTTACATGAGGCCGGACATTCTTGCAGTCAGCATGCCTATTGCACGCTCCCTCAAAAAATCTGTGGCATTGAGTTGTGTGACAAAACATTTTAAAGTGGCCTTTTATTGTCCACAGCACAAGGTGCACCTGTGTAATGATCATGCTGTTTATCTTGGCAAAGGATAAATGTTCACTAACAGGGATGTAAACCAATTTGTGCACCAAATTTGAGAGAAATAAGCTATGTATGGAAAATATCCGGTATTTTCAGATCATGAAACATGGGACGAACGCTTTGCTTTTAGATTTTTGTTCAGTGTACTTTCTCTCTCTCATCCACGCATACACATGCATGCAAAGCACACACATACGCACACACACTCTGAGCACAGAACTTATACAAAACCCTATCAAGGCACATCCTGCAATCCTGGGAGAACTCGACTGGCCCATTTAAAACCTTAAGCCCTCATGCATAACCAAGTAGTGCTGTATGTATGCTCAATGATTAATTTATAATGTGCTTACAGTATCCCAGGACCCTGCTGGAGCTCTTTATCATAATGTAGGCTCTGAGCAGAGAGACAGGCAGAGCAGGCCCCGGCCCAGGCAGTTTGATGGGCCTCCCCTCCTACCATAATTATCCCCAGAGCCACTCACACAGAGCCACTAAAAATAAGGGCCTCATCTGCTCTGCTAATGCACTCTTCTACTCCTCCAAGAAAATGATGGAGATTTATTTAGTCATATAGTTTGGCAGAATTACACCACCATGCTCTCATAGTAAGGCCTCTCCTCCATTATCTGACTCCCTTCTCCCTCAGATCCCCTCTGTCTCTCTCTCTCTCTCTCTCTCTCTCTGTCAATCCGTCTACAATAACTGACTCCAAAGAGGTTTAGCATACATAATATAGAGCCTTCTGCTCCTCTCTTAAGCCCATTGGGGCAGCTAGCTAGCCTGGTTGTGCAGCATTCAGCATTCTGTTTTAACCAGGCTAGTAGCTAGCTCTGTCTCCTCCACTCATCTTCCTAAACAGTGTTGCCAACCATTTTTCAGTGAGAATCTCTATTGGCTCCTTGATTTGTCGCTAGAAGTCGCTAGATGACATTTTGCATTGCCACGACTACGTCACAGTACCAATTGGCCTTGCTGCGGCACAGCTGCGGTCCCCGATGTCGTGTTTTTGGCCCCTCTCCTGCCGCAAACGCTCTTCCCTTGTGCTTCTCTGCCTGTGTGTGCACCGTTGCTGTGATTTTTGTTACACAGACAGCTTCTCCCATTCTCGTTTGTGGCAGAATTGTGTGGGGAAAGTCACTAAATGCTATCAAAACCATAGAAACTCTCAGGAGCCAAAACTCCCCAAAGGCAGCCTGAAAAGTTGCTGAATTTGTCGCTAAACTCTTTTACCAATATAAGTCACTGGCGGTGTCTGAAAACTTGATAAATATAGCAACAAAGTCACTAAATTGGTAACACTGATCCTAACTAACCGAGAGGGCCAAGCTTTAATCACTGTGGGCCCAAGGGGAAACTAGACTGTTGTCAGGAGATCTTTCCTCCCCTATTGAGAGCTGCTGTGATGTCATAGTGATGGAGAGGACAGGACAGGACTGGTGGTGCTTTCAAAACAATTGGGAACTCGAGGAAACATGGTCAAATCATGACATCAGTGATCTTCAGGCCGGAAAGTCTGAGTTCTATATAGATGCCAGAGTTTCCAGGTTGGAATTCCGAGTTGGATGACCAATCCCAGTTGTCATGAGTTGCGTGTTCAGAGTTGTTACACTGAATCCTGACAAGGGCCCCAGCATTGTCTTACATCAGATAGCACCACGACCCTGCCTAAACTGAGTTCATTGGTAGGTCATTTGTGACATGCCGCGTTAGAATGACGGTGTCTGATATAAGACATTGAGGGTTGGAGTTGGTTGTAAGGCAGCTGTTGATTCCTGTGTCTGTGTTGTGTCTGTGTTGTGTCTGTGTTGTGTCTGTGTGCCCAGGTCCTGGCCCTGCCCAAAGTGAGGTAGTGATTGTGGCACCTCCTCAAAATGCCACAGTGGTGCAAGGGCATCCAGCAGTGATGGAGTGCATGGCCCAGGGGGGGCAGCCCAAACCCCTGGTGTCCTGGAGCAGACAGGGTAAGACTCTCTCTCAATCCCTCCCGAGTGGTGCAGCGGTCTAAGGCATTGCATCTCAGTGCAAGAGGCATCACTACAGTCCCTGGTTCAAATCCAGGCTGTATCAGATACGGCCCTGATTGGAAGTCCCTTAGGGTGGTGCAGAATTGGCCCAGGTTTGGCCGGGGTAGGCCGTAGTTGTAAATAAGAATTTGTTCTTAACTAACTTGCCTAGTTAAATGAAAGAATAGACTCAATACCAATGTCACAATGAGAGCCTGGCCAATACTTTGGTACTAAGCTCCTGTGTTGTTCCTGTAATATCATCTTCATTGTGTTTCATATTTCTACCTTTGCTGACAAAACTCCCGTCATCACAGAGGTCTTACAGTGCCACCTAGTGGCTGGATATGCTCACTATACTTTTTCTGTGATTCACGTTCAACTGCTGAACTGAGCTACCTTGAAATGGCAGTGCCTAGTGTTGTGTGCATGAAACTACTGTTTTTAATTGCTTTAGTTTGGTCTTTTCTGATATTGTTTTCTTTGAAATCGCTTGTCTCTTCTCTGTTCCTTTCTGTTCTTTCTCCTGGACACAGACGGGAAGCCCATCGCCACCGACGTGGTTGTCCTGGAAACCAACCTGGTGATCCCCAACACACGGCGTTACCATGCAGGCGTCTACGTCTGCCGTGCCAACAAACCCAAGACCCGCGAGTTTGTCATCGCTGCGGCTGAACTGCATGTGCCAGGTAAGAGGAAGAATATGTGAGTGTGAGAATGTGGTATAGATTGGATGTTTGGCTTCAATCTTAGATCTCTGATTTGTATTCTTGGCTTTTATCTTAGTTCTCTGGTCCTCTAGTAAATTGTAATATATGCTGCTGTGAAGGATTTTTTCCTTAGAAGGATGTTTCTCTATTCGCATTCTCCCAGCCCCACCAGTGATCCTCCAGCCCCCAGAGACGGTGTCTCTCTCTCGGGGAAACACAGCCAGGTTTGTGTGTAACAGCTCTGGGGAGCCTCCCCCGGCGCTGCACTGGCTGAAGAATGGCAAGACGGTCAAGTCTAACGGACGGGTGAAGACCCAGAGCCCTGGGGTGCTGCTCATCAACCAGCTGGGCCTGGATGACGCAGGGTACTACCAATGCATCGCTGACAACGCTCTGGGGACGGCCTGTGCCACAGCCAAGCTGTCTGTCATTGTGCGAGAGGGTCTACCCAGCCCGCCACACCAGCTCTCTGCCACGCCCCAATCAAGCACCACCGCCCTCCTCACCTGGGAACGGCCCGAACACAACAGTGACCAGATTATAGGCTTCTCTGTGCACTACCAGCCCACTTCAGGTGTGTGTGTGTGTGTGTGTGTGTGTGTGTGTGTGTGTGTGTGTGTGTGTGTGTGTGTGTGTGTGTGTGTGTGTGTGTGTGTGTGTGTGTGTGTGTGTGTGTGTGTGTGTGTGTGTGTGTGTGTGTGTGTGTGTGTGTGTGTGTGTGTGTGTGCGTGTGTGTGCGTGTGTGTGCGTGTGTGTGGCCTGTACATACGACGTCTGCACAAGGATGCTAACTCCTTTCAAGTGTATAGACATTAACATACATAGGTGCCTGGTTCCTCGATAGCATGGTAGAGAAGGACACTGTCAGGTCAGGCTGAGTGTGTCCTGTGCTCCAGGTAAAACACTGGGCTTGTGTGGTCCACAGGCTCTGATCACATGGAATACCAGTTTGCCGTGAACAACGACACCACAGAGTACCATGTGAAGGAGCTACTGCCACACACAGCCTATACCTTCTACGTGGTGGCCTACTCCCCCATGGGAGCTAGTCGCCCGTCACGGCCCGTCACCGTGGAGATGCTGGAGGACGGTGAGTAGACCAAAGACCTCACTTCTCAAAGGAAAACAACAGAGACACAGTTAGATCTAATGCATCCAGATGACAGCCTGCATGAGTCATCATACACTTGAGAGTAAAAAGAACGTATGACACGGTCAATTGTAATACAACCTTTATTATACGTGAGAAACACTCCTAAGTAGATATTGTTGCCCGTCAACTAGCTATGTGATTCTACTTTGTTGCTAGGAGATAATGTAATGAATAAATTGGTATAGTAGCCTGCAGAATAGTATGGTTGATGTATGGATACTAAGAGTGTCCTGTACCTGATCTGACATGCTGTGACCCTCCAGAGAATATGATCGGCTACTTAAGTCACCAGACACTAGATCCAGGGTTATCTGTACTAGAGGTCGACCGATTCTGATTTTTCAACGCCGATACAGATTATTGGAGGACCATAAAAGCCGATACCGATTAATCTGATGACTTTTTATTTATTTATTTGTATTAATGACAATTACAACAACACTGAATGAACACTTATTTTAACTTAATATAATACATAAATAAAATAAATTTAGCCTCAAATAAATAATGAAACATGTTCAATTTGGTTTAAATAATGCAAAAACAAAGTGTTGGAGAAGAAACTAAAAGTGCAATATGTTCCATGTAAAATATGTGCCGTGTAAGAAAGCTAACGTTTCAGTTCCTTGCTCTGAACATGAGAAAATATGAAAGCTGGTGGTTCCTTTTAACATGAGTCTTCAATATTCCCAGGTAAGAAGTTTTAGGTTGTAGTTATTATAGGAACTATAGGACTATTTCCCTCTATACCATTTGTATTTAATTAACCTTTGACTATTGGATGTTCTTATAGGCACTTTAGTATTTCCAGTGTAACAGTATAGCTTCCGTCCCTCTCCTCGCTCCTCCCTGGGCTCGAACCAGCAACACAACGACAATTAGCGCGCGCTAACTAGCTAGCCATTTCACTTCGGTTACACAAGCCTCATCTCGGGAGTTGATAGGCTTGAAGTCATAAACAGCGCAATGCTTGACGCACAATGAAGAGCTGCTGGCAAAACACACGAAAGTGCTGTTTGAATGAATGTTTACGCGCCTGCTTCTGCCTACCACCGCTCAGTCAGATACTTGTATGCTCAGTCAGATTATATGCAACGCAGGACACGCTAGATAATATCTAGTAATATCATCAACCATGTGTAGTTAACTAGTGATTATGATTGATTGTTTTTTATAAGATAAGTTTAATGCTAGCTATCAACTTACCTTGGCTTACTGCATTCACATAACTCCTTGTGGAGTGCAACGAGAGAGAGGCAGGTCGTTATTAAGTTGGACTAGTTAGGGTTGCAAGATTGGATCCCCCGAGCTGACAAGGTGAAAATCTGTCGTTCTGCCCCTGAACAAGGCAGTTAAGCCACCGTTCCTAGGCCGTCATTGAAAATAAGAATGTGTTCTTAACTGACTTGCCTAGTTAAATAAAGATTAAATAAAGGTGTAAAAAAATATATATGAAAAAAAAAATCGGCAAATCGGCAGCCAAGAACACTGATTTCCGATTGTTATGAAAACTTGAAATCAGCCCGAATTAATCGGCCATTCCGATTCATCGGTCGACCTCTAATCTGTACTGCAAACTATATGACACATTAATACTAAGAATGTCCTGCCATGCTCTACCCCACAGTACCCAGTGCCCCTCCCCAGCTGTCCCTGCTCAGCACCTCTCCTACAGACATCAGAGTGATGTGGCTGCCCCTGTCCTCCCAGCACAGCAGAGGAGCTGTCACCCGCTACCGCATCGACTACTCCACACTGGAACAAGGCGAGCACATCACCATGTACTGGCACGGAGGCCACAGTACTACACTGCTGTTATGTGTTCTTATAACGCTGTCCGGTATTAGAACGTGGTGGTACATGTGTTCATGTTTTAGGAAGGCACAAAGCCTCAAATCAATGCATGATTTATGCAACCATAAAGCGTGCGCATCTAAAGTTAGGATTCCTGTAATAGAGAATTATGTTACTTATGGCTGAATGTGTGCCTGTTTGTGTGTCTATGTGTGCTTGTTTGTGTGTCTATGTGTGCCTGTTTGTGTGTCTATGTGTGCCTGTTTGTGTGTCTATGTGTGCCTGTTTGTGTGTCTATGTGTGCCTGTTTGTGTGTCTATGTGTGCCTGTTTGTGTGCCTATGTGTGCGTGTTTGTGTGTCTATGTGCGCGTGTTTGTGTGTCTATGTGTGCCTGTTTGTGTGTCTATGTGTGCCTGTTTGTGTGTCTATGTGTGCCTGTTTGTGTGTCTATGTGTGCCTGTTTGTGTGTCTATGTGTGCCTGTTTGTGTGTCTATGTGTGCCTGTTTGTGTGTCTATGTGTGCCTGTTTGTGTGTCTATGTGTGCCTGTTTGTGTGTCTATGTGTGCCTGTTTGTGTGTCTATGTGTGCCTGTTTGTGTGTCTATGTGTGCTTGTTTGTGTGTCTATGTGTGCCTGTTTGTGTGTCTATGTGTGCCTGTTTGTGTGTCTATGTGTGCCTGTTTGTGTGTCTATGTGTGCCTGTTTGTGTGTCTATGTGTGCCTGTTTGTGTGTCTATATGTGCCTGTTTGTGTGCCTATGTGTGCGTGTTTGTGTGTCTATGTGCGCGTGTTTGTGTGTCTATGTGTGCCTGTTTGTGTGTCTATGTGTGCCTGTTTGTGTGTCTATGTGTGCCTGTTTGTGTGTCTATGTGTGCCTGTTTGTGTGTCTATGTGTGCCTGTTTGTGTGTCTATGTGTGCCTGTTTGTGTGTCTATGTGTGCCTGTTTGTGTGTCTATGTGTGCCTGTTTGTGTGTCTATGTGTGCCTGTTTGTGTGTCTATGTGTGCCTGTTTGTGTGTCTATATGTGCCTGTTTGTGTGCCTATGTGTGCCTGTTTGTGTGTCTATGTGTGCCTGTTTGTGTGTCTATGTGTGAAAGCCCAAAGCATAAAGTATTCTATGTTCTATCCATGGTATACAATGAGTCATCAGGTCTTGCATAATAAGGTCATGGATAATTATGAAGATGGGCTGCATCTTATGTATGTGTGTGTGTTTACTGCAGTGGACAACGTGTTTTCTGTGGAGGTGGGGGGGAATGAGACTCAGTTTACCTTGCGGGAGCTGCAGCCTAACCAGGCCTATCGGCTGCGGATGGCGGCAGGAACGGGAGCAGGCTTTGGTGTGCCATCTGAGTGGGCTCAGCACCACACCCCAGCCCACTTTAACCACAGCATGGGTGAGACCTCGCGCCCTGCCCTCTCTCTTTCTATATATATTTATATATGACACACCTACTCTTTCAAGGGTTGTACATTGTAGAATAATAGTGAAGACATCAAAATGATGAAATAACACTTATGGAATCAAGTAGTAACCAAGAAAGTGAACCTGTCACGGCAACATCCGGTGAAATGGCATAGCGCCAAATTGAAATTAAATTACTAGAAATATTCAACTTTCATGAAATCACACATGCAAAACACCAAATTAAAGCTGCACTTGTTGTTAATCCAGCCAACGTGTCAGATTTCAAAAAGGCTTTATGGCGAAATCAAACCATGCGATTATCCCCCCACCAAACAAACACATGACATTCGTATTTCAACCAGCCAGGCGCAACACAAAACGCAGAAATAACGATATAATTCATGCCTTACCTTTGAAGACCTTCTTTTGTTGGCACTTCAATATGTCCCCTAAACATCACAAACGGTCCTTTTGTTTGATAAATTCCATCGTTATATCTCCAAAATGACCATTTATTTGGCGCGTTTGATCCAGAAAAACACTGGATCCAACTCGCGCAACATGACTACAAAATATCTAATAAGTTACCTGTAAACTTGTTCCAAACATTTCAAACAACTTTCCTAATACACCTTTAGGTTTTTTAACGTAAATAATCAATAAAACTTAAGAAGGGATAAACTGTGTTCAATACCGGATGAAAACAAAGTGGAGCAAGCTTTCAGGTGGCGTGCCCCTAACAAACAGTACACTAGACTCGACCCTCGTTCTGAACAGACCTATTTCTTAATTTCTCAAAGGAAAAACATCAACCAATTTCTAAAGACTGTTGACATCTAGTGGAAGTGATGGGAACTGCAAGCAAGTGCCTTAGAAATCTAGATCCCCAAATAAATCCCATTGAAAAGAGTGACCTCAAAAATAAAAAATTCTTGATGGATTTTTCTCAGGTTTTCGCCTGCCATATCAGTTATGTTATACTCACATACATTATTCAAACAGTTTTCTATCTAAATCTACCAATTATATTCATATCCTAGCTTCTGGGCCTGAGTAGCAGGCAGTTTACTTTGGGCAAGCTTTTCATCTGGATGTCAAAATACTGCCCCCTAGCCCAAAGAGGTTTAAACAAATCAAAATATATTTTAGATTCTTCAAAGTATCCACCCTTTGCCTTGATGAAGCTTTGCACACTCTTGGCTTTCTATCAACCAGCTTTTCCAACAGTCCTCTTTTCCAACAGAGTTCCCACATATGCTGAGCAGTTGTTGGCTGCTTTTCCTTCACTCTGCGGTCCAACTCATCTAAAATCATCTCAATTGGGTTAAAGGTGTGTTGGGTCGTTGTCCTGTTGAAAAACAAATTATAGTCCCACTAAGCGCAAACTAGATGGGATGGCATATCGCTGCAGAATGCTGTGGTAGCCATGCTGGTGAAGTGTGCCTTGAATTCTAAATAAATCACAGACAGTGTCACCAGAAAAGCACCCCCACACCATTACACCTCCTCCATGCTTCACGGTGGGAAATACACATGCTAAGATCATCCGTTCACGTACTCTGTGTCTCACAAAGACACGGTGGTTAGCACCAAAAATCTCTAATTTGGACTCAGACCAAAGGACCGATTTCTCTGGACTAATGTCCATTGCTCGTGTTTCTTGGACTAAGCAAGTCTCTTCTTCTTATTGGTGTCCTTTAGTAGTGGTTTCTTGGCATCAATTCGACCATGAAGGCCTGATTCATGCAGTCTCCTCTGTTACATGAACTCTGAAGTATTTATTTGGGCTGCAATTTCTGAGGCTGGTAACTCTAAAGAACAGAGGTAGCTCTGGGTCTTCCTTTCCTGTGGCGGTCCTCATGACAGCCAGTTTCATCATAGCGCTTGAGGGTTTTTGCTTTTGCACTTGAAGAAACTTTAAAATTTCTTTACATTTTCCAGATTGACTCACCTTTATGTCTTAACCTGCAACTAAGTATACTAGCACTGAAAACAACACTGCAACCTTCCATTCATGCTGACTGTTCATGGCTGAATACACCTTCTCCTTCACATTTACATCAGCCATACAATTGCTCTCCATTCAGGGGGAAGGCTGACTCTGTGCCTCTTACAATGTGTTTGTGTGTGTGTGTGTCTGAGGTTCTTGGTAAAGGCAGAAGATTCAATTCTAAGAAATTGACATAAATCTATTCTATCCTTTTCTATACAATGACTGAGCTCTCACAAATGCCCTTAATGCACAGGGGAAGAAAACTTGTTAATGCACAGAAGAAGAAAATCTGTTAATGCACAGAAGAAGAAAATCTGTTAATGCACAGAAGAAGAAAATCTGTTAAGGCACATAATAAGAAAATATCTTAATGCACAGAAGAAGAAAACCTGTTAATGCACAGAAGAAGAAATGCTCTTAATGCACAGAAGAAGAAACCCTGTTAATGCACAGAAGAAGAAAACCTGTTAATGCACAGAAGAAGAAAACCTGTTAATGCACAGAAGAAGAAAACCTGTTAATGCACAGAAGAAAACCTGTTAATGCACAGAAGAAGAAAACCTGTTAATGCACAGAAGAAAACCTGTTAATGCACAGAAGAAGAAAACCTGTTAATGCACAGAAGAAGAAAATATGTTAATGCACAGAAGAAGAACATTTCACTGAGTAGGACCTCATTGTCAGTTCATGTGAATTACAGGAAGCTGCTGAGGGGATGACGGCGTATAACAATGGCTGGAATAGATTGGAATGGTATTGAAACACATAGTAACAATGTGTTTTATGTTTGATACCATTCCATTAATTACCATAAGCCCATCATCCTCAATTAAGGTGGCACCTGTCCTAGATACAGGTCTATAGAATTACATTATTTAATGTTAACGTCATTAGGAGATTGTCAAATTGAGTTGGTACAATAGATCAGTGTCTGGATCTTGTTTTGTTGAATCATGTTATAAAGCTCCAGTAATGTTGTTTCACGCTGGCGCCTTGTTTGCTTTTCGTCTTTCCCCAGTGATCTTTGCTCCCACAGAGCTGAAGGTTAGGGCCAAAATGAACTCCCTCCATGTCACATGGCAGCCCCCGCCCAATCACACGCAGATCTCCGGCTACAAGCTCTTTTGCGGGGAGGTGGTTGGTGACGACCTGACCAATGGGGAGGCTCATCCTGAGAGGGAGCGGGTGAGGAGGATGGAGGCCCACACCATCAAGCTCCGCAAGAGGGTCAAACATCATGAGGTCTCTAGTCTGGGTGAGTCTGGGATGCTCACATGCCAGTGTTGTTTAAATCACTTCCTACTGATCCAGGTGATATTATTTGTATGGTAAAATGTGACTATTAATAATATGTTTGGAACTCGTGGTCATTATGCCAGGCTTTCTTGTGGTTATGTATAATGTGGCGTGTTTCTGTCTTGAGATACGTTTCTATATATTTATGTGTGTGTGTCAGTTCCTGACAGACTATATGAAGTGAAGGTGTGGGCCTTCAATAAGCAGACGGATGGCTATGCTGCAGGATGGAAGGGCAGGACGGAGAAGGCACATGGCAAAGGTGTGTCTATTCATCGGTGTGTGTGTCAGTGTGTGTGCGTGCGTGCGAGCTTGTGTCATTCTATTCTGTCTGCTAGATTTAAAGAAAGTCTGTACAATACCAATATTTGTGTATAAACTGTCTGTGTGTGTTTTTGCAGTGCCCCCTAAGGGGAACCCCCCTCCCCTGCCCCCCAGCAGCATCAAGGCTACAGCCAACAGCTCCACATCAATCTGGCTGCGCTGGGAGAAACCTCGCTTCAGCAACGTCCACATCATCAACTACACCGTACGCTGCAGCCCGGTTGGCATCAGAAACGCATCGCTGGTCTCCTACTACACCAGGTCAGTCAGGAACCATCCCAAACACAACACATCTCCTGGTCTCCTACTACACCAGGTCAGTCAGGAACCATCCCAAACACAACACATCTCCTGGTCTCCTACTACACCAGGTCAGTCAGGAACCATCCCAAACACAACACATCTCCTGGTCTCCTACTACACCAGGTCAGTCAGGAACCATCCCAAACACAACACATCTCCTGGTCTCCTACTACACCAGGTCAGTCAGGGACCACCACCACCCTTAACACAACACATCTCCTAGTCTCCTACTACACCAGGTCAGTCAGGGACCACCACCACCCCAAACACAACACATCTCCTGGTCTCCTACTACACCAGGTCAGTCAGGAACCATCCCAAACACAACACATCTCCTGGTCTCCTACTACACCAGGTCAGTCAGGGACCACCACCACCCTTAACACAACACATCTCTTAGTCTCCTACTACACCAGGTCAGTCAGGGACCACCACCACCCTTAACACAACACATCTCCTGGTCTCCTACTACACCAGGTCAGTCAGGGACCACCACTATCTCCTGGTCCCTACTACACCAGGTCAGTCAGGGACCACACATCTCCTGGTCTCCTACTACACCAGGTCAGTCAGGGACCACCACCACCCCAAACACAACACATCTCCTGGTCTCCTACTACACCAGGTCAGTCAGGGACCACCACCACCCCAAACACAACACATCTCCTGGTCTCCTACTACACCAGGTCAGTCAGGGACCACCACCACCCTTAACACAACACATCTCCTGGTCTCCTACTACACCAGGTCAGTCAGGGACCACCACCACCCCAAACACAACACATCTCCTGGTCTCCTACTACACCAGGTCAGTCAGGGACCACCACCCTTAACACAACACATCTCCTGGTCTCCTACTACACCAGGTCAGTCAGGGACCACCACCACCCCCAACACAACACATCTCCTGGTCTCCTACTACACCAGGTCAGTCAGGGACCACCACCCTTAACACAACACATCTCCTGGTCTCCTACTACACCAGGTCAGTCAGGGACCACCACCACCCCAAACACAACACATCTCCTGGTCTCCTACTATACCTGGTCAGTCAGGGACCACCACTACCCCCAACACATCTCCTGGTCTCCTACTACACCAGGTCAGTCAGGGACCACCACCACCCTTAACACAACACATCTCCTGGTCTCCTACTACACCAGGTCAGTCAGGGACCACCACCACCCCAACACAACACATCTCCTGGTCTCCTACTACACCAGGTCAGTCAGGGACCACCCACCACCAACACATCTCCTGGTCTCCTTAACACAACACATCTCCTGGTCTCCTACTACACCAGGTCAGTCAGGGACCACCACTACCCCCAACACAACACATCTCCTGGTCTCCTACTACACCAGGTCAGGGTCAGGGACCACCACCACCCCAAACACAACACATCTCCTGGTCTCCTACTACACCAGGTCAGTCAGGGACCACCACCACCCTTAACACAACACATCTCCTGGTCTCCTACTACACCAGGTCAGTCAGGGACCACCACCACCACCCAGGTCAGTAACACACCACCACATCTCCTGGTCTCCTACTACACCAGGTCAGTCAGGACCACCACCACCACCCCCAACACAACACATCTCCTGGTCTCCTACTACACCAGGTCAGTCAGGGACCACCACTACCCCCAACACAACACATCTCCTGGTCTCCTACTACACCAGGTCAGTCAGGGACCACCACCACCCTTAACACAACACATCTCCTGGTCTCCTACTACACCAGGTCAGTCAGGGACCACCACTACCCCCAACACAACACATCTCCTGGTCTCCTACTACACCAGGTCAGTCAGGGACCACCACCACCCCAAACACAACACATCTCCTGGTCTCCTACTACACCAGGTCAGTCAGGGACCACCACCACCCCAAACACAACACATCTCCTGGTCTCCTACTACACCAGGTCAGTCAGGGACCACCACTACCCCCAACACATCTCCTGGTCTCCTACTACACCAGGTCAGTCAGGGACCACCACCACCCCAAACACAACACATCTCCTGGTCTCCTACTACACCAGGTCAGTCAGGGACCACCACCACCCCAAACACAACACATCACCTGGTCTCCTACTACACCAGGTCAGTCAGGGACCACCACTACCCCCAACACAACACATCTCCTGGTCTCCTACTACACCAGGTCAGTCAGGGACCACCACCACCCCAAACACAACACATCTCCTGGTCTCCTACTACACCAGGTCAGTCAGGGACCACCACTACCCCCAACACATCTCCTGGTCTCCTACTACACCAGGTCAGTCAGGGACCACCACCACCCCAAACACAACACATCTCCTGGTCTCCTACTACACCAGGTCAGTCAGGGACCACCACCACCCCAAACACAACACATCTCCTGGTCTCCTACTACACCAGGTCAGTCAGGGACCACCACTACCCCCAACACAACACATCTCCTGGTCTCCTACTACACCAGGTCAGTCAGGGACCACCACCACCCCAAACACAACACATCTCCTGGTCTCCTACTACACC
Organism: Oncorhynchus gorbuscha; assembly: GCF_021184085.1. Lineage (NCBI taxonomy): Eukaryota > Metazoa > Chordata > Actinopteri > Salmoniformes > Salmonidae > Oncorhynchus > Oncorhynchus gorbuscha. Next base: position 20,190,488 of record NC_060176.1, read on the forward strand.
AGGTCAGTCAGGGACCACCACCACCCCAAACACAACACATCTCCTGGTCTCCTACTACACCAGGTCAGTCAGGGACCACCACCACCCCAAACACAACACATCTCCTGGTCTCCTACTACACCAGGTCAGTCAGGGACCACCACCACCCTTAACACAACACATCTCCTGGTCTCCTACTACACCAGGTCAGTCAGGGACCACCACCACCCCAAACACAACACATCTCCTGGTCTCCTACTACACCAGGTCAGTCAGGGACCACCACCCTACACCAGGTAACACCCCAAACACAACACATCTCCTGGTCTCCTACTACACCAGGTCAGTCAGGGACCACCACTACCCCCAACACATCTCCTGGTCTCCTACTACACCAGGTCAGTCAGGGACCACCACCCTTAACACAACACATCTCCTGGTCTCCTACTACACCAGGTCAGTCAGGGACCACCACCCTTAACACAACACATCTCCTGGTCTCCTACTACACCAGGTCAGTCAGGGACCACCACCCTTAACACAACACATCTCCTAGTCTCCTACTACACCAGGTCAGTCAGGGACCACCACCACCCTTAACACAACACATCTCCTGGTCTCCTACTACACCAGGTCAGTCAGGGACCACCACCACCCTTAACACAACACATCTCCTGGTCTCCTACTACACCAGGTCAGTCAGGGACCACCACCACCCTTAACACAACACATCTCCTGGTCTCCTACTACACCAGGTCAGTCAGGGACCACCACCACCCTTAACACAACACATCTCCTGGTCTCCTACTACACCAGGTCAGTCAGGGACCACCACCACCCCCAACACAACACATCTCCTGGTCTCCTACTACACCAGGTCAGTCAGGGACCACCACCACCCTTAACACAACACATCTCCTGGTCTCCTACTACACCAGGTCAGTCAGGGACCACCACCACCCCCAACACAACACATCTCCTGGTCCTGGGTCAAACACAGGACAGTAGAAGAGATATCCAGCCTCTCTTGGAGGAAAATGGAAATTCCATTTAAATAATCAGATTAAAGAAGCGCTTTTCATTGAAATGTAATATTTATTCCACAATGACTAAATCTATATTCAGGTTATGAATGGAAGGAAGGATGTGCAGGTTTTCCCATTTGTGACTCTTCATTCATTCATTCATTCATTTTTTATCTTCCAAACTGTGTTGTGCAGCTCTGCTCAGGAGATCCTCTTGGGGGCGCTAAAGCCCTACACCCGCTATGAGCTGGCTGTGCAGTCCATTGGAGGAGACGTGGTTGGTCCCTTCAGCGGCACCGTGGAGGAGTCCACTCTCACTGACAGTAAGTCTCTACTGTTCTCAGTAGTGTAGTGGACACATCTGTGCATCAGTGTAACATATAGGTGGATGCTTGTGTTCAGTATGCTCTGTCGCTCACTTTCTCTTTCTCTGTGAGGGTGTTTTTGTTTCTGACAGAGGTGTGTAGTTCATTGGTGTATGTGTTTGTGTGTTTTTGTTTTACTATCCTTGTGGGCACCAGAAGTCCTCACAAGTATAGTAAAACAAGCGAGATTCGGACCAGTGGGGAGATTTTGACGGTCCCCACAAGGGAAAATGCTATTTTAGGCTTAGAGGTTGGGTTAAGGTTACAATTAGGGTTAGAATTAAGGTTAGGAGGTAAGGTTAGGTTAGTTTTAGGGTTAGGGGTTTGGGTTTATGATTGGGGTTATGGTTAGGTAAAGGGTTAAGGGTTAAGGTTAGGGTTAGATTTAGGGTATGGGAAAATGGGAAAATAGGATTTTGGATGGGAATCAATCATTTGGTCCCCACAAGTATAGCAATACAAAACTGTGTGTGTGAGAGGGAGGGGGAGAGGGGGGAGAGAGAGAGAGAGAGAGAGAGAGAGAGAGAGAGAGAGAGAGAGAGAGAGAGAGAGAGAGAGAGAGAGAGAGAGAGAGAGAGAGAGAGAGGACTGAGCAAGTGTGATTGAGGCAGGTTAACAGAGAAGGGATTAATCTTTAGCAGCGTAGGGAGATAATTGGCTGTAATTAAATGTCCAGATGGAAGTGGCCCTTGTGTTGGCCAAGAGCTGTCTGGGACAGGGCCCGTCAATCAGTTCAGCCAAGTGGTGTCAGGGAGGGGCCAGGAACGAGGGCTGATCTAGGATCAAGTCCTCTCTGTCCATATAATCTTTTTCATTACGATCTGAAAGGTCAAACTGATCCTAGATCAGCATTGAGACGCTTTGTGAAAACTGGCCAGGAGAAGATACATTACCAGAGCAGCGAAGTAGGGGTCTTTGGTTTGACACAGCAGGGGTAGCTGCCTGCCGGACCCCATACTACCACCCTCTGTCACCTGAGACCCAGTCCCTGCCCTCAGCCCTCCCTCTATGACCAGTTGGCAAGGGCACCTTGTCCCAGAGGGGTGTCACACCTGTCCCCGCCAGCCACACAAAGCCTGTGTGGCCAGCCCGCTGTGGTGCTTTATTTCTGGGGTGTGATTACTGACTTCACCCCCTGTGTCCCCAGTACCCTCCACCCCCCCAGCGGAGCTGCAGCTCAGTGCCTTGGACTCCTCCTCTGTGTTGGTGAACTGGCGTCCGCCTGTGGAGCCCAATGGCATCGTCATCAGCTACAGGATCCTATACACCATCAACCTCAGCCAACCTGAGCATCTGTGGAACAACCTCTCCGAAGATGGTGGGTGGCTGGCTGAAGGTGTGGCTGTTGCGGGGAGCTGTGTGGGTTCTATAAGTGGATACAAATGTGACTGTTAATGACTCACACACACTTACCCCTCTCTCTCTCTCTCTCTCTCTCTCTCTCTCTCTCTCTCTCTCTCTCTCTCTCTCTCTCTCTCTATCTATCCCCCTCTCAGGGACCATCATGAGTGCTGAGGTAACAGGGCTGTCGACTGGTACACAGTACTTCTTTAAGATGAGTGCGTCCACTGAGGTGGGGGTGGGGCCTTATTCCCCAGTGAAGGATGTGCGCACTCCTCCCAGGAAATATGGTGAGTGGGTCTACTGTCTACACATACTGTGATGGTGTGCGTGTGCGTCATCACTTACATAAGTATCTCCCAACACTCTCAATCACACACACACACACACACACACACACACACACACACACACACACACACACACACACACACACACACACACACACACACACACACACACACACACACACACAGAGTCCTTTAAAGTGGTCAATCCATCCCTGCCAGCGGGAGAGAGAAGCCTGCAGGAGGCTGTCACTTTGGGGAGCCTGTGTCATATCTCTCCTCACTCTCTGGCCTTCTGAGGTGGATATTAAAGGGGTGGCCTCAGCACCCGCTGCACCCAGAGAGCTCTGTGAATCAACTTCATATCTGACTTTGAGAAGCAGAAGAGCTGTGGATGACACCTTGCCTATAACCACGGTGAAGGGGGCTCTGAGAGAGTGGCTCATTCTATGGGGGCTTGGCAGGAAAGATAGATATGTGCACATTGTTGAATGCTACTGCAGTTTCGTCGGCCTTCTCAAGGAGACCTCCATCAATCCTCATCTATTTGTATCCCAATTACACTTTGTCCGTCAGAGAATAATGAACACAACAGCTAAACTCCAGCATCTAGAAGCCAGGAGAGAGCTCCATTCAGAAGCAAAAGGTCACAACACTGGAGCTAGGGGAGTCCATCCTCCTCCGGTTGGATCAGGGCATTAGCTGAAACCACTGAGATGTAGAAAGACAGAGAGTAAGATGAGTAGCAGGTTTATTCTGGTCCTGCGGAGTTGCCCCATATTCGGCTCCATCAGACAATCTTGCCAGTAGTAAATGCAATGTGATTGAGGGCGAGGTGGATGGTGGGCGGGCGAGAGCGGAGCGAGCACCATCTGTCCCCTCTCCACTCTGCTGCCAGACAGACAGCCATTGCCCGAGCTGAATTAATATCTCCCTCCCTGGAAGTGTGAATTGGTTCTTTCATGGCCCGCTGAAATTGATTGAGGGGTGACAGAATAGGTTCTGCAGAATTTTTGGAATCCGGCTGTCATCATACTGCATATACAGTATATTATCATTCATCCTCCCACCTAACTTCTGTTCTCTAACTGCGTCCTGTGCTGATAGGTTCAGACACTCATCAAGTATCTCGTCTGTTTTCTCTCCCCATTTCCTGCATGCCTTCCTGGGCTGTTCCCTGTTCTCTATAGAGCTGGACATCCATGCAGTGACTGGCATCATAGTTGGTGTGTGTCTGGGGCTGCTCAGCATGCTCCTTTGTATGTGTGTCAGCTTCCGCAACGGCAAGGCCAGGTAAGAAGAGGCCACCTGAAAGCAAATGACTCTTGTCTGTTTTAGTATGTCTACTTTAGTATGTACGTCTAGGATTTGAGGATCATTAAGCTTTCACTGTAAGATTTAAGGGAATGTGTGTGTGTGTGTGTGTGTGTGTGTGTGTGTGTGTGTGTGTGTGTGTGTGTGTGTGTGTGTGTGTGTGTGTGTGTGTGTGTGTGTGTGTGTGTGTGTGTGTGTGTGTGTGTGTGTGTGTGTGTGTGTGTGTGTGTGTGTGTGTGTGTGTGTGTGTGTGTGTGTGTGTGTGAAGCTGCAGCAGCAGAGAGACAGACAGGCAGATGTTATTGAGTGTGTCCTGAAAGACAGAGAACCACGGATGGCTGCTGCTCTTGGTCTATTATGAAGCTGTGCGGTTAATGAGCAGGACAGAATATGAAACAAAAGTCATATTTCCCTGCATTGGGTTTGGCAGGGAGAGCAGTAAACTGATTTAAATAGAAGTGGAGGATTTGGAGATGTTTTGTGTAGTTACAGTATTAGGGTGACTTTTGTGTGAAACCCAGGGGGGGGTCCATGTCTTAATGCTGCACATTTGACATTTCAGATTTGAATAATTTTGAATAATTTTGCATTAATACGGAATAACTGTTATTACTGTCTGTTTTGTTATTTTGCTCAACTGTTTGAATTCCAGTCTGTACTATAGTGAATCCCGCTAGCCATCACAATTTGAGATGGAGTGACAATATGCTGTTCATCCTACTGTTGTAGTTGTCATGACTATCAATGACAATGCATTCCTCATATTTGTTTTTCAAGGGATACTTCGGGATGTTGGAAATGAGGCCTTCCTTTGTCTACTTCCCCAGAGGCAGATAAACTCATGGATACCATTTCCATGTCTCTTTGTCCAGTATGAAGGAAGTTAAGAGGTCGTTCTGTGTTAGTGCCATGACTGAAAGTGTCTGCTAGTATATACCCATAGACTTCCAGGCATTGCGCTAACGCTAGTTAGCAATGGCTCGCGAACTCTACCTCCAACTTCCTTCTTACTGGACACATAGACATTTAAATGGTATGCAAGTGTTCATCTGACTCTGGGGGAGTAGATAAAGGGCCTCAATGTCAAAATCCCAAAGTATTCCTATAAAAAAACACAATTACTAATGATAATCCTTATTTTTATACTGTGCTCCGAGTTTAAACCATGTGCAGTGACATAACCATGATCCATAACCCGTGCCCCTCCTCTGTGCTGTGTAACCAGAGAGGTGTCTGGAGGGCTGGACTCCACAGCTCTACCTCCGCAGTACCGCCGTGGGGGTAGGTCTGTGCCCACCATGGTGCCAGAATGCAGTGATTGCCATGAGCTAGAGACCCTGATGCCCCTGGGCAGCCTGGACCATGACCATGGCTGCGCCCAACCCCTCACGGAGCCCACTGAGGAGCACAGCCTCATGGGTAATGTAGGAGTAGGGGACGATGCCCTAGGAGCTGAGCTCAAGGTGAGTAGTCAGGACACTAGATACCACACTAGACACAACTACAAATATAGTACCTTTCAAGGTTACTTGTTGAGTCGTGTTTTTCTTCTGACCGTGTCCTTCTCCAGGCTGCTTGGAATGGGTCAGTTAGTCGTAACTGGGCCAACCGGATCACCAAATACAGGGATACCATCACAGAGGACTCTCCAACGCTCAACAATGGAAGTTTGGACATGGCCACCACAGAGAATGGCAAGGTATGTGAGCAGAGTGTGTATGCGTCAGTGCATGCGCGCGTGTGTTTGTGCGTGTTTGTGTGTGTATGCATGTGTACAAGAATAAAACGTAGATGGGGTAGAAAGTGGTTTGTGTGTGAGCGTGGTGTGTGTCTGTGTGCGTGCGAACGTAGTTTGTGTGTGAGCGTGGTGTGTGTGTGTGCGTTGTGTGTGTGCGTGCAAGCGTAGTTTGTGTGTGTGTGTGAGCGTAGTTTGTGTGTGAGCGTGGTGTGTGTGTGTGTGTGTGTGTGTGTGTGTGTGTGTGTGTGTGTGTGTGTGCGTGCGTGCGTGCGTGCGTGCGTGCGTGCGTGTAGAAGAGCAGTAAGAGAGAGATGGTGTAGAGGTAGAGTGGTTTGTGTGAGAGCTGAACAGGAAGTAATGAAACAATGAACGAGGTGTCCGGATGACGTATAGCTAATTAGAACGTGACACTCTGGCTGAAAGCTGAATGAGCCGCTTGATCATGCGTCTGATAAATTAATTACTCTACCACTGTTAAGGCGCTCTCATACCCTTCAAAAGTGTAGGAGGGGAGAGCTATAATTAATCTATAATGAATCCCTCGTTTATTTTGCAGTCACACCACATACCACCGCTGCTCTATTTTACTGGTGACAGTTCAGTCGTATTCTCAGTGATTTCGTTTAGAGAATGGTATGCAGTTCAGAAAGCCGGATGGCATAGCAAGAAATAATGACTGTGTTATAATTGTATTATGGCTGCCTTTCAGTCATGATTGATACCACTGGTGTAAGGTCATTTACAGTTGTATGTTAATACAGAACAACAGGAGTACAAACACACTGCCTTGTAGGACTCCACTGTTACATGGGCTGTGTGTGTGTTTTTCAGGGCGACCCTGAGGACCGACTGGGCTCCTCCCTGTGCAGCGGTAACCAGGTGGAGGCAGAGGTCATAGTTCACTCTGAGCTGAACGACCTGGAGAAAGAGCAGCAGGAGGCACGGAGTGACAAGGATGAGGACTCTCAGACCACCAGGGGGCCCTCATTGTCCGAGGCAGCTTACTCCCCAGTCAGACAGCCTGCCCAGGCCCCTTTAAACCCAAAGGAGCCAGTCAGACAGCCTGCCCAGGCACCACAACATCCAGGGGAGCCAGTCAGACAGCCTGCCCAGGCACCAGAGCATCCAGGGGAGCCAGTCAGACAGCCTTCCCAGGCACCACAGCATCCAGGGGAGCCAGTCAGACAGCCTTCCCAGGCACCACAGCATCCAGGGGAGCCAGTCAGACAGCCTTCCCAGGCACCACAGCATCCAGGGGAGCCAGTCAGACAGCCTTCCCAGGCACCACAGCATCCAGGGGAGCCAGTCAGACAGCCTTCCCAGGCACCACAGCATCCAGGGGAGCCAGTCAAACAGCCTGCCCAGGCACCACAACGTCCATCACCAGGGGAAGAGTCCCTAGAGACACAACCCCTGCCCAAGGTCCCACCCGGCCCTGTCCTGGAGCCAGTGTTCAATCACAATGGGCAGCCAGAGGGCATGGTTGGGGGCATGGTGGGCGTGGCAGCCCAGCTGACTGTAGATGTGGGGCGGCATATGGGAATGGGGCTCACCAACGGCTTCCACTCCACCAAGCCCCTGCGGACAGGGCAGGAGACCCTGGGGAACGGGGACTCCAGACACTGCCCCCCTCTCCCGTCCCCCTCTCCTTTCGTCAGCACCGGCCTTGTCCACTCTAACTCTGCAGCGCACAGCTACCTTTGCCCTTAGCAAGAAGAGAAACAAACCCCCACACCAAGACCAGTTGGACTTTTTTATTTTTCTCATCCATGATGAATCCATTTTCTTTTTGTTTTTGAAAGCACCTCAGTATCTGATTTTCTTCTTCTTGGCTCAGTTTTATAGGTACTTTGAATCCATTGTTTTATATGTGTATATATACAGTATATATTTTTTTGTGCTAGTATGTATGGGTATTCATTTTGTTGCATAGCAGCAGTATGTTAGTCTGGCCTTACTCTGTACTTTGCTACAGGCTCCTGTTACAGACGTACGATGACGGAAGCATAATGTAGAAAGGAGGATATTCCTTTTTTCATAAGCCTTGACCTGTTGGACTCTTGAGATTGAGCGTGGGCCGTGTGGTACTTCAAGACCTACCTTTGGTCAACTGATGATGGAGGAGAGGCTCTTGATTCAGCACCATGGATGAAGATAGAGCAGAACCGTGACCTTGTGGCTCTTTCACTCTCACTCTGGCTCCTTTCCAATGACTGAGCTGTTCCTATTGGCTGTTCCACTGTATGGATGCTCCTGCCCCAGCACCAGGAAAGAAGCCTTATATTTAGACACTGAGAGTGCAGACCTCTTGTCTCTCTCTCTCCAACCTCCTGCTGTCTCAGGATCCACACACATTCCCTGACTGGGGGTCTCCCTGACTTGGGGGTCTCAGGTGCCTAATATTTTAGGTGCATTTTTTAACCTCTGTATATTTATATAGATGATTATATTCAATAAAAATAGGACAAATATGTTGAAAATGAAGAAAAAGGAAAATAAATGAGTCAATTGAAGAGAATTTGAAGGAACCGGATACAGTACATGTAGTTGATATAGGTTGCATTATTTTTTTGGAGGGGGGGGGACTAGATGAGATGTGTAGGTGTTTGACAAAATAACACAACATACAGCAGCAGTCTCCTGGTTTTGCTCCCAGTCAACAGCACTACCTCATTTCTTTACAGGATGGTTTGTTGGCGATTTGAATTGTGTCATGCAGATAGGTGCAACTTTTGGAATCTGTTTTTTAACTGTTTGAATTCATAGCCTTCAATACTTTCAGGAATAACTTCTTGTCCTCTTCTTTCTATATACATCAATGTGTATTGCCTACAGGAAATGACACGTATGGTACATAACGGACTGTCTCAGATCTCTGTTTATTGCCCTTTTCCTCATTATCGGTTGTCCCATTAGATCTGGGTTTCCAGCTGTCGTCACCCCCCTCAATGTTACATCTACTTTGGACGGGAGAAGAAAACATTTTTTAATTGACCAGTTACCTCAAATCACTTTTCACCTTTAGGTGAATCATGCAGCAGTTTAGTTACCAGGCCTGCTATATGGTAGCCTGTTACTAGACCTACTACAGATGAACAAGCCTCCGTTGGGAGGCCTCACCCTTTGTGATGCCATCTCACTCATCCTTTCTCAGCTGTGTCTGAGCTCCTCCCTCTGCAGGTGAGAGGGGGATGGAAATATAGAGAAATAGACCTAGAAACCACTTCTGTTTTCAGCCATATTTACATTCTTTCTTTGTACTTTTGACTCTCACCAGCCTGAGGTCGTTCACAATATCATATGTAAAGTCTCCACCCCTTTGAACTTTTTGTCACATATTGTTGCGTTACATTGTGGAATTAAATTGGATTTAATTGTCATTTTTATATACTCTGTCATTTCAAAGTGGAAGAAAAATGACATGTTTTTTAAAAGATGAATGAAAAATAAACACTAATATACCTTGATTAGGTAAGTATTCACCCTCCTGAGTTAATACATGTTAGAAACACCTTTGGCAGTGATTACCACTGTCTTCCTGGGTAAGTCTCATAAGAGCTTTGCACATCTTCAAGCTTTGCACATCTTCAAGCTTTGCAAAATCTTCAAGCTCTGTCGAAGTGTTGAGGATAATGGCTAGACAGCAATTTTCAAGTCTTGCCAAAAACAATTGCGCAGATTTAAGTCAAAGCTGTAACTTGCCCACTCAGGAACATTCACTGTCTTCTTGGTAAGCAACTCCAGTTTAGATTTGGCTTTGTGTTATAGGTTATTGTCCTGCTGAAAGGTGAATTCCTCCTCAGGTGTCTGGTGTAAAGCAGAGGGAAGCAGGTTTTTCCCTGGGATTCTGTGTGCTTAGCTCCATCCTTTTCATCCTGAAAAACTCCCCAGTCTTTGCCAATGTCAAGCATACCTATACCATGATGCAGCCACCCCATGCTTGAAAATAAGAAGGTAGTTACTCAGTGATGTGTTTGTTGGAATTGCACCAAACATAAGGCTTTGCTTTTAGGCCAAAAAGTGTATTAATTTGCCATGTTTTTTTGCAATATTACTTTAGTGCCTTGTTGTATACATATGCATGTTTTGGAAAATGTGTATTCTTCTTTTTCTTGTCAGTTAGGTCATTATTGTGGAGTCACTGCAATCTTGTTGATCCAGCCTCTGTTTTCTCCCATCACAGCCATTGAACTCTTAACTGTTTTAAAATCCCCTTATGGCCTCATGGTGACACCCCTAAGCAGTTTCCCTCCTGTCCTGCAGCTCAGTTCAGAAGGACGACTGCATCTTTGATGCCTCTGGGTGATTTAATACATCATTCACAGCAAAATGATTGACCATGCTTAAAGATATATTCAATGTCTGATGTGTTGTGGTTACCCATCTACCAATCACTGCCCTTCTTTATGAGGCTTTCCAAAAGCATACCCTGGTCTTGTAGTTGAATCTGAGGGTAAATTCAATACTTGACTTTACAGATGGACCTTACAGATGGTGTATGTATGGCAGACAGAGGAAGGGATGGACATTCAAAAATCAGTTCAACCCCTATTATTTCACACAGTGAGTCCATGTAACTTATGTGATTTGTTAAGCCAAATGTTACGTCTGAACTACATTAGACTTGCCTAAACAAATGGGTGAATACTCACGCAGCAACTATATTTTAGTTGTTTAATTTGTAAACATGTGTAGAATTTTCTTTTCACTTTCACATTATGGAGTATTTTGTTTAGATAAATGACAGAACATACAATTAAATCTACTTCAATCCCACTTTGTAACGCAACAGAATGTGGGAAAAAGTTCAAAGTGGTGTAGACTTTATATTGACTGTAAATAATCCTTCTGACAAACACAGATCCCCTATTATGTATTACCCTCATGTTTTCATTTCTTCCATTATAGCATTTTTAAACAAGCATCTTTATTATTTTATTGAACATAATGCATGCTTACATTTCTTATAGTTACCTTTTGTGTACCCTAACAAAATGTTTTCTTCAAAATAGTCTCCACACAAGGACAAGAATATCTTGTCATACATTGTGTGAGGCTTTTTGTCTAAATTAGAGTATGCCCATATCAAAGACTATACAGGTATAATGGGCCTGTTGTAAACGTGGCCCAAGACATTGAGTCTTATGGTCTGTCAGATGAATGAGGACTCAGATAGTCCAGATAGGTGCTAGAACTCAGAGTCTCATAACTAAAGCATTCCAGTTGTATACTTTGAGCAGACCTCACTCAGGATCAGGCATGCTCAAACTTTATCTAAGCGAAATCAATGTTGATCAATGTCAATGTTGTGTTCTCATCTTACAAACCTTAAATGCATTGAAAACCCCATACATTCTCAGGCTCGTACACTACATGCTCCTGTTTTGGCTTTTTTTTCTTTCTCAAGACGTATCCTTCTGGTCTATTCGGAACAGCACGATCTTCAGGAAAACGTTCTCAGTCCATCTATGATCCATACAATTAGTCCAGTCATTATGGACTCAAAAAATTCCTTTTAGAAATGAATCATTGTGCTCTGATGAACCCATTCAGGTTTATTTAGTCAGTTACATTTTAATGAAAGGTGTCCACCCAATACAATATTTAATAGGACTGTGTGTACAGTATAACTACCAATATCTTTTTTTAGACTGAGTGAAGCTGTGAGAAGGTGACTGTTGACAGTTCATTTGAATCTCACAGGCGTACAGTATGCATTGTATATATGCAACATTAGAGAAGGTGTTAAATGTTCTTTACTCACATTTCTACTGTTTTTAACATACACACCTTGTAGTGTCATTCTCAGCTCTGTTTCAAACTCTTACTCGAGGGGCACCTATTGCAACGGCTTTGTGTGGTCTGTTGAAAACAGAGCCAACGTTGAAGACATAGAACCGCCTCCGGCGTGAAGAATGTGTGCTCTCACTGAAGAGGTCCAGTTGGTTCTTTTGACTGTTTCCTTCTAACCACATATCTTGCAGTACATCGTGTTCCTTACTGTAAACATATTTGCCCAGAGTAAGCAGATGTGATGCTCAATGTAGTCAAATCTTGCTCTAATCTGATCAAATATGCACGTTAGTTCAATAACGGGAGCCTCTCGTTTTTATAACTTTTATCAATAGAATACCTCATTTTGTTGGTTGCTTGTTAATGTAATGAAGATCATTATGAATAAGGAGATTATCTTTATAAGAATCCTTTTGTGGGAGCCAAGCTGGCAGAAGATGACGTAATACTGCTTGTCTTGTCTTATCTCGGCTGGAAATATCACTTGTTGCAGTGGATTTATTTTGACTCTAAGAATAAACACTTGAGTGGTGAGTGGATGCAGGTGCAGGGCAGGGAGGTGGGAGGGGGATGATGTGAAGAGAGGGATGAGGGCAGGGAGGTAAGGGGCTGGGGGTGAGGTTAGGGAAAGTAGTGCAGGGAAACCCTTGTGATATCAGTGCCAAGAAGAGTGGATTTGAGAAGCGGTGATTGATTGTTGAAGAGGACCGTCTACCTGCAGGTCTTACCTCTCAGTGCAGACATTTCTGTAGAATACTGGTCTTTACTGTTCCCTACTCAGGTGGCCTGTCTTTGCATAAAACTGTAGAGGAACATGCCAGCATGTACAGTGTACCCGACTCGGAAGCACGTCATTAGTTGTCAAACAAAACCTCACCACAAACACTGATACACAGATTCTGATAAAAAGTTTCTGCTAAATGGCATATTATTTTGTTTTTAGTTTTGTTAAAAAAAGAAAATATCAATGTATTCTGGCTCTGTGTACTCTCTGGTGCTTTGTGGTGAGCTACCTTGTCCAGTGATGTCACATTTGTGCATTCTTCTCCTACTTCTTAACCAGCTGATCTGTGCTTTATCCTGAATGTCCAATCATAGAGACCCTGGTCTTGTGTCACCAGCAGAACTCATCTTTTTTTTTTTTTTACAGTACATTATTTTCAATGTGTCATATGTATACAACCTCTTTCACGTCATACTCACTCGCGCTATCATCGTCAACTCTTGCTGTTGGAGCACTTCTTGAGAATGAGCACTTCTATTATCTTCATATGTGTATGTGTGCAGTGTCTTGAAAACGTGCTTGCATTGTGAAAGTAGGAATAACATGTTGGCGGCGGTATCGCTGCGTGACAGAGGCAGTAGAGGGTGTCTATGAGTGAGTCGGTGCTACATTACGTACGTCCGGGCAGTGCTCTGATGCTCTTCTCTCCCTCTTGCACAGTGTGTCGTCACAGCCATCCTCACTGATTAACACACCTGTCCACTGCTAAACACCTGTCCATCACTACACATGGCCCCTTCCATGTTGCCATCAGCTTTGCACAGTAATATGTCTTCCCCTTTTTATGCATTCCAGCATTGGTTTATTACATTGTTATGGAAGTTGGGGCCATGGCAACTTCAGACTGTCAGTCTCAAAAATGTCAAGAAGTGCAATTTAACTTGGTCTTTAAAAAATGAGAGGATGTTTGTGTTAGCGATACATTCCTGATGAAACCTTTAGTTTTGGAGGTGGCTGTAACATGTACTCTGAGTGTACTAAACATTACGATCACCTTCCTAATATTGAGTTCCACCCCTTTTGGCTGGATGTCCTTTGGGTGGTGGACCATTCTTGAGACACACAGGAAACTGTTGAGCCTGAAAAACCCAGCAGCATTGCAGTTCTTGACACACTCACACCGGTGCGCCTCACACCTACTACCATAGCCCGTTCAAAGTCACTTAAATATTTTGTAATGGCCATTCACCCTCTGAATGACACATATATATAATCCATGTCTCAATTGTCTCAATGCTTAACATGTCTCCTCCCCTTCATCTACACTGATTGAAGTGGATTAAACAAGTGACATCAATAGGGGGATCATAACTCACCTGGTCAGTCTAACTCAAGGAAAGAGCAGGTGTTCCCAATGTTTTGTATACTCAGTGTATATATGGCTGGTCAAAGTTGTGGACATGGATGAGAAGTAATCTTGTTTTTTTTAGAAGTTTATCCACACTGTGTTACCATCAGTGAACTTGTCAAACTCACAGCAACTCGAGATGTCTGAGCAAACTACTGTTGTGTAAATAAAACATCTTAATAAAGAGATGAGGATAACTGAGCAAAGATGTCTGACTGTTTGTAAACCCTTCTTTGACCTCCTTCTGATCATTTTTGGTCTTGATGTTTCACTAATATTACAGTCACCCATGAACAACCATGCATGGATACGTATGGCTACGGAGAGTTCTGCCTTGACCGCTCTTGGTCCTCTGTTCCCTGTGTAACCGGTGTCAGTGCCCAGCGAGAACATAAGATCAGGTGTGGCACCAGTGGGCGCGGCCAACACACCTGAACACACTTAACAAGATAGAGGATAGAGAGAGTTTTGCTGACGTGAGAAAGGAATGTATATGTTTTTAAATAACATTCTTAGAAAGTTATTTGAACTTCACTGTTTTCTTGTGGTTTTTACGGAAAGTTTTCTTAATGTTCTGCGAACATGGTTTTAAATAGAGCCATGAGGAAACCTGCAGAAAACGTTATACAGAAGTACTGAAATTCCCACAGAAGAACGTTGTTTCTTAAGGTTCGCTGAACATTACGTGAACATTACTTTAAATAATACCATAGGAAACCTGTGGGAAATGTTATGCTGAAGTACTGAAATTCCCACAGAAGAACGTTGTTTCTTAAGGTTCGCTGAACATTACGTGAACATTACTTTAAATAATACCATAGGAAACCTGTGGGAAATGTTATGCTGAAGTACTGAAATTCCCACAGAATGTTGTTTCATAACTATTTGAGAACATTCACAATGCCAAACCAGTTGGAGAACGTTTCTAGGACATCACCAAACAGTAAAAGTAACCACGTTTGAACTTTTAGGGAAACGTTCTGTTAAAATAATGAAATACCAAGAAAATAACAATATTTTGTAAAGTTCCTCAAATGTGCTGAGAATGTTCCAAAACCAAGCAAATATCCTGCACCATTCACAAAATGTTGTGGGAAGGTTGTATGCAAAATAACCATAAGACAACCACGCTCTCACCAAGCTCTAACAAACATATGGTTCTCAGAACGTTATTGAGTGCTTGTTTCCTTTGAAATGGGGTCTGTTTGAATCGACTAAATTGAACAGCTTTGCATGAGTTATAAAAACATGGCATGCTAGCTCCATCCTGGTGGTGCAGTGGATTCATTCCATGGATAGAAAACAGAAGATCATAGGTTAGAATCTTACTGATGCTTTGCCACAATAAAGAAGAAATGTGTTTGCATGTTTAATACCAAACAAATTCATTTCCATGTGTCCTCTCGTTGCTTGGAGTTGAAAACAGTTAACCTAAACTAGTAGTGATAATTCAAGTCTTACTGAAATATTAAGTGGCCTCCATAACCTTAAAATGCCCTTCAAAATATGAACATTTGGAGAACGTTCTCAGAACATTATTTAATTACCTTCAAATAACCTTTCATTTCCGTTCTCAGAACATTAACAAAACATGTGGTTTTACTGGTCAGGAAACGCATGGCTTTGTTCACGGAACCAATGGGGAACCAAAAACGTACATTCCCACAACTCTCAATTCGTTACACCTAGGTGGAACACATGCCACACACTAAAATAGGAGAAACATTATACACACACTGTAATTATATACAAGAATACAAAATAGCCCAACTTGTCATCTTTGAAGAACTTAGTAGGAGGTATGTTTAGTTTTGTGATTGCAATAGTTCACCTGAGAGAAAAACAGAGGCTTTATCTTTGAACATTTCTCACACATATCCTCTCCTACACTTGACAGTCGGTTAATGTTGCAGACTTGCATTAGGTGTATTACTTGGTTCCATTAGGCTACCTCAAACTGAGGAACCAGGCGCTTAGAACAAGAGAGGGGGGTTAATAAGATGTAAATTACAGCCTCCAAGATTGCAATCACACCATAAGAGGTGGGCCTATTAAGGAAATCAAACCTGTCCATTACTAAGGATAACTCATGAAAATGCCGTTTGCATAGTACATTTACATTTACATTTAAGTCATTTAGCAGACGCTCTTATCCAGAGCGACTTACAAATTGGACCCAACACTCATCAATGTAAACCTTAAAGTTGTGGACCTGTAAATGAACTTATCCGGAACACAAATATCCTCTATGACCAGTACAGTAGCTGTGGTCGTAGCTATGTAGCGAGATGACATCAGCTAGAGAGCCGGCCACGGTCACGGTTGGCTATGAACTATCTGGGGTCATTATACTTAGAAAGGTGGACATATACAGACAGGGCTAATACCAATGTTAAATTGGCTCTACATAACAAGCTAGGGACACCACTGCATGATGGCCTGCTGTACCTTTGGCTGTCTCCTCGTTGACAGCCTGGAACTGAGGCGTGTTGGGATTCCAGCTCCCTGTGATGATGTAGGACTTTCCATCGGATGACTTCCCCATCGACTCCAGGTCTAGCAGGTGCATGTCACTGTTCTTCACGTTCTTCCCTGGGCTCAGCAGTAGGCCAAAGCACCTGGAACACACACATACACACACAGAACACACACAACAGCACACACAAATGGAGTACAATAACAACTTTAGTAGGCCAATATAAAATCATTTTGTTGTGTTTTGGGTATATGGAGATTAAAGATACAATATTATCATGAAATGAATGAAAATGGACAAAGCATATATGGAGATTGAAGATATAATATTATCATGAAATGAATTAAAGTGGACAGAGTCCATGAATAGGTATATTTATATTTTTAATGTCAAAATGTGATTGAGCCTTCCTGGACCATAGGCTAGGCTTACCGTATGCTATAAAGGTGTTCATGCAATATAGCAGTACACCACAGTTCATTTACAGGCTACTTTACCTATAGGCCTAGATTATAGGCATATAATCTAGGCCTACTCGCAACATATTCTGAAATATCACCTTCTAAATTTACAGTTACAGTAACTGTAGTCTGGATAACAGTATTTTTAGCTAACATTCCACTCCTGTCATTTGCCAAAGTGACTGGCCTTTCAGCAATCTCAACGTTCAATATGCATCCGGATTTACGGAGCAGTTGCTGATTGGTAGTTGGAAACATAGAGATCCTATTCAATTCTTGTCATTCTTAATTATATGGTTGGAAACAACATTGATATATTCCATGACAACGTTATGGAAGATGGGGTGCGCGCAAACTTGGCGCAATCTTCCATAACGTTGTCATTTGAATTTTAAGAACAACAAGAAACAATGTGAGAAGGTAGGATCAATGAAATATCATGTTGTTTAAAATGGCGAGAGAGGACTCCGCAATGAGAAAGAAATAATGATATATGGAAAAATACAAGATTTTCAAGATTTAATCGAGCTACGTTTGCTTCAGTAGCATCCCATTAATGAGAGGAAAGAAACACAAAACTGTCTTCATTCCTCGCACATGCAGATCTTCATGACTTGCTTACATTTTTACAATTTTGTTATGCTCTTTTCAGTTACGTATTATTTGTACCTCTCTTTAATGAAACTTTCTGAATGGACATAGAGAGAATTAGCCAAATGACAGGAAAAGCAAGGAGTGGAATATAATAGCTGAACAGAGGCGGCAACTACGCTATAACGGCGCTTCAATTGGGGAATTCCACCTAGTGATGCTCTGCTGATAAGTTGCAATAATGTTCATCACCGTTAGATGTCACTCCTCTTCTCTTGGTCGACCATTGTAACATTTTTTTATTCAACGATGTGATCCGAAAGTGGTTCAGAATAATTGATGGACAATAAATCACTGAAATGTCGAGCAGCATAAGGGGTGATTTGTGAGCGCACTTTCTCATTGTTGTTTTCATTTCAGATTTTAACACCTTCAACAAAAATCATGTTGTTTTCATTTCACATTTTGACACCTTCACCAAAAATTATATTTCAGTTATTTTTCCTTTGACTAACATGTATCATTATGTTTCATAATACTAGTAATACAACTCAACAGATAACAGTATTGTTCGAATATTATTCACAACATTAGGTATTATTATTTTAATTATTGTATTATTATAGGCCTAAACTACACATTGGAAAACATGAAATTAATGTTAGGCTACAACTAGCAAACGTTTATACATTTGGCTTAGCCTATAACGATGGGAATACATTATTTGGATACAGTACTCTAATGGTACAAATTATGGTATAATATTTGTTTTAAATATAGATCCACTTGCAAACTAAGCATAGCTTAATAGTGGCTTTAATATATGCCTTGTGAGTGCAGCGGTCTGGTCGCTTTTGTTCCCAGAGTAGAGACTCATAAAAAAAAAATTGCGAATGCAGTAGAGGGAGGAGGGGAGACAGATGGAAGAGAAGTGTAGTACGTGGGAAAAGCTACAACGTGGATATATGTGTGTGAGGCAGCGGCTCTGGGATACAGAGGAATAGAGGAGAGAGCACGAGATGCTGACAGATTCCTGATAGATGTGCAAAATGGCGCAAGCAAGTTCTACCCCTGCGAGCCACCAATTGTTGTAGCTCGGAACATGAAAAGCTAGCCGTATGTCTGTTTTATTCTGATCGCCTCACGTTGTTTTTAGTATCGTATTATATTTCAAAGTGATTAAATGGCTACCAGAAGGCTCTGCCTTGTTCCATGCATTTTTGGATTGCTCCTCAACGCTTTAGTCGGTAAGTGTTTATTGATATCCTTTCTAGGCGACTACTACCTCTGCAGGATAACACCTTTTGGGAACGGAACCGCCTTTTCTCCCTATCAGAAGCTGGTGCTGCAGACCAAAGATAGTGCATCATATCTAGCCCTATATTTCTATACCGTCTCCGCTGCAGACATGGTTGAATGAAACTATAGAAGCACTGACCATCTCGACTGGCCGTGAACTTCAACATATTATTCTCTTGCGTTTATTCCTTGAACGTGCATCTTCTTTTGGGGAATTCAGTTCCATGTGTATTATATTGGTGTGTTTGTGTGTGTGCTATATTGGTGTGTTTGTGTGCCAATGGAATTTAGAAACCGATATTTGTTCATCAATGATCTCACACTTGAGTAGGTGGTGATGTGTAGCTGGCACGAACTTGTTTGACACTGAAAATATTATCATATTAGCCTATATAACAGCATGGATGTTGCTTAAAAAAATAATATTGAATCCATGCGACCTTTGGTTATATTGTATGTAGCCACGTGCAGCATACTTCGTCCTAGAAACCACATAGGTTAACCCACATAGGGTCTGTTGCATAATTGTATAATAACCTCACACCCGGAAAATGATATAGGCAGATGATGATGGTGATGATGATGATGATGATAGGCTCCTACCATTGTAGCCTACGACTTGAACCAAGACAAAGTGGTAGGCTAATAATGATCATAATTATGATGATATTGATAATAATAATAATAATAATAGCCTAATAATAGTCCTAACAATAATAATAACAGCATTAGGTTATGAGATGATTTTGATTTTATGATGTTCAAGTAGGCTGTCCTATTAATTGAATGCATTTATTAAGATTTATAATTGTTTACACCTATTGTGTGTGTGTGTGTGTGTGTGTGTGTGTGTGTGTGTGTGTGTGTGTGTGTGTGTGTGTGTGTGTGTGTGTGTGTGTGTGTGTGTGTGTGTGTGTGTGTGTGTGTGTGTGTGTGTGTGTGTGTGTTGATTTGTGCCAAATACACTCTTTGTTTCTTGGCTTTGTTTCTTGACTCTTTCTTTCTTGGCTGTGGTCACTATGAATCATTACCATTGACGCACACAAACCAGCCTTTTATGCATTTATGGAATGGTATTGCTTTTTTAAAAGTTCTGCCACTTGTCTGCATAGAGCATATTAGCCTTTTGTTTAATCGGAGCACTGAGCACAGATGCGCTTATCATCTGTCATAGGGGGAGATCTCTTTAATTGACTGAGTCTTTGTGTAGTCAATTTATTGCTGTGAGAATGAATAAAAAGGCAGCAGTTATTGCCCGCTGAGGAGAATATTTGTACAGATGAACTTCTTTTTAAAATGTTCTTGGCTCCTTTGTTCAGTATGATTGACAGTTTTTAGTCCCTCAATGCGAGGCCCCATTTCCCAGCATGTAACCCGGATAGAGGGATGCTTTTATGATGAGCATCATGCCATAGAGACCCACAGGAGCACACCACCCATGTAATCACATTTCCAGTAAAGGCTGGAGCAGTAGTATGGAGGGTGAGAAAAGAGGAGTGAAGGAGTAAGGAAGGAGGAGTGAAGGAGTAAGAAAAGAGGAGTGAAGGAGTAAGGAAGGAGGAAAGAAGGAGTAAGGAAAGAGGAGTGATGGAGTAAGGAAGGAGGAGTGAAGGAGTAAGGAAGGAGGAGTGAATGAGTAAGGAAGTAGGAGTGAAGGAGTAAGGAAGGAGGAGTGAAGGAGGAGTGAAAGAGGAAGGAGGAGTGAAGGAGTAAAGAAGGAGGAGTGAAGGAGTAAGGAAGGAGGAGTGAAAGTGTAAGGAAGGAGTAAGGAAGGAGGAGTGAAAGAGTAAGGAAGGAGGAGTGAAAGAGTAAGGAAGAGGAGTGAAAGAGGAAGGAAGAGTGAAGGAGTAAGGAAGGAGAGTGAAGGAGTAAGGAAGGAGGAGTAAAGTAGAAAGGAAGGAGGAGTGAAGGAGTAAGGAAGGAGGAGTGAAGGAGTAAGGAAGTAGGAGTGAAAGAGGAAGGAAGAGTGAAGGAGTAAGGAAGGAGGAGTGAAGGAGTAAGGAAGGAGGAGTAAAGTAGTAAGGAAGGAGGAGTGAAGGAGTAAGGAAGGAGGAGTGAAGGAGTAAGGAAGGAGGAGTGAAGGAGTAAGGAAGGAGGAGTAAAGTAGTAAGGAAGGAAGAGTGAAGGAGTAAGGAAGGAGTAGTGAAGGAGTAAGGAAGGAGGAGTGAAGGAGTAAGGAAGGAAGAGTGAAGGAGTAAGGAAGGAGGAGTGAAGGAGTAAGGAAGGAAGAGTGAAGGAGTAAGGAAGGAAGAGTGAAGGAGTAAGGAAGGAGGAGTAAAGTAGTAAGGAAGGAAGAGTGAAGGAGTAAGGAAGGAAGAGTGAAGGAGTAGGGAAGGAGGAGTAAAGTAGTAAGGAAGGAGGAGTAAAGTTGTAAGGAAGGAGGAGTGAAGGAGTAAGGAAGGAGGAGTGAAGGAGTAAGGAAGGAAGAGTGAAGGAGTAAGGAAGGAGGAGTAAAGTAGTAAGGAAGTAGGAGTGAAAGAGGAAGGAAGAGTGAAGGAGTAAGGAAGGAGGAGTGAAGGAGTAAGGAAGGAGGAGTAAAGTAGTAAGGAAGGAGGAGTGAAGGAGTAAGGAAGGAGGAGTGAAGGAGTAAGGAAGGAGGAGTGAAGGAGTAAGGAAGGAGGAGTAAAGTAGTAAGGAAGGAAGAGTGAAGGAGTAAGGAAGGAGTAGTGAAGGAGTAAGGAAGGAGGAGTGAAGGAGTAAGGAAGGAAGAGTGAAGGAGTAAGGAAGGAGGAGTGAAGGAGTAAGGAAGGAAGAGTGAAGGAGTAAGGAAGGAAGAGTGAAGGAGTAAGGAAGGAGGAGTAAAGTAGTAAGGAAGGAAGAGTGAAGGAGTAAGGAAGGAAGAGTGAAGGAGTAAGGAAGGAGGAGTAAAGTTGTAAGGAAGGAGGAGTGAAGGAGTAAGGAAGGAGTAAGGAAGGAGGAGTGAAGGAAGAGTGAAGGAGTAAGGAAGGAGGAGTGAAGGAGTAAGGAAGGAAGAGTGAAGGAGTAAGGAAGGAAGAGTGAAGGAGTAAGGAAGGAGGAGTAAAGTAGTAAGGAAGAGTGAAGGAGTAAGGAAGGAAGAGTGAAGGAGTAAGGAAGGAGGAGTGAAGGAGTAAGGAAGGAAGAGTGAAGGAGGAGTAAAGTAGTAAGGAAGGAAGAGTGAAGGAGTAAGGAAGGAAGAGTGAAGGAGTAAGGAAGGAGGAGTAAAGTAGTAAGGAAGGAAGTGTGAAGGAGTAAGGAAGGAAGAGTGAAGGAGTAAGGAAGGAGGAGTGAAGGAGTAAGGAAGGAAGAGTGAAGGAGTAAGGAAGGAAGAGTGAAGGAGTAAGGAAGGAGGAGTAAAGTAGTAAGGAAGGAAGAGTGAAGGAGTAAGGAAGGAAGAGTGAAGGAGTAAGGAAGGAGGAGTAAAGTAGTAAGGAAGGAGGAGTAAAGTTGTAAGGAAGGAGGAGTGAAGGAGTAAGGAAGGAGGAGTGAAGGAGTAAGGAAGGAAGAGTGAAGGAGTAAGGAAGGAGGAGTGAAGGAGTAAGGAAGGAAGAGTGAAGGAGTAAGGAAGGAAGAGTGAAGGAGTAAGGAAGGAGGAGTAAAGTAGTAAGGAAGGAAGAGTGAAGGAGTAAGGAAGGAAGAGTGAAGGAGTAAGGAAGGAGGAGTAAAGTAGTAAGGAAGGAAGAGTGAAGGAGTAAGGAAGGAAGAGTGAAGGAGTAAGGAAGGAGGAGTAAAGTAGTAAGGAAGGAGGAGTGAAGGAGTAAGGAAGGAGGAGTAAAGTAGTAAGGAAGGAAGAGTGAAGGAGTAAGGAAGGAGGAGTAAAGTAGTAAGGAAGGAAGAGTGAAGGAGTAAGGAAGGAAGAGTGAAGGAGTAAAGAAGGAGGAGTAAAGTAGTAAGGAAGGAGGAGTGAAGGAGTAAGGAAGGAGGAGTGAAGGAGTAAACATGATGCATACATTTTTTATTTGATGCCTTTGAGTTCTTTGTGTGTGACTCGTGAGTGACTTATAAGGGAGTTGTTGTGATGTATTCTAGCCGCCACATCTAAGAGAAATGAAATTGTTTCAATTGATTTGTTTCACTAATCCTGCAATAATTGAATCACTTTTTGTGGCTGTTCCACTGGATGTCATAAGGTGAATGCACCAATTTGTAAGTCGCTCTGGATAAGAGCGTCTGCTAAATGACTTAAATGTAATGTAAATGTTTAAAGTTTCAGTCAATATGAGGAACCACTGAGGTAAGAACCACTGAGGTAAGAAGGTGTATGGTTAGAAGCTGTATTGAAGCTTGAATAGAACAGTCCGTTGTTTGTTTTCATCCTGCAAGGTATGACCAGAGGGGTGTGCACTGTTAGATGTTTGTTCAAAATAAAGACAAATAGCAACAGTAACAACAGCAACAATAAAACATTGTATTGGCTGAGCAACAGCCACGTCTCCCAATTAGCATCAATCTTTCTTATTGATTGTTTGGATTTGAATCGTGAAACAAATGGTTTTGTTAGTCACATTCACTATAAGGATGCTATTGTTGTTTACTTGTGTTATTCTTGCGAGGTTCATCTTGGACCCTGTAATATAATTTGTAGGCTAGCCATAGACTGCACACAAAACTGTTATTCTTCTATGTTCGTTTGGTGAAAGATGAGTAGTCTACACAGAGACCTCAGGTGCACCTGTCCCATAGGGAATGACCATGTGTTGACAATGTTATGGACACATGTCAGACCGCCAGACTAGAGGGAACTAGACATGGGAATATTGTTGATTGAAGCAGGTGGGAGTTAATGCATTGGCCAGGGTGAGTCATCATCACAATGCAAACACAGTTGTAATTTGTATGAAATGTACATTTTCTTCGAGCTTATAGTGGGATTATTGTTAGTAGATATTTCTTGTCAATATCATCTTCCTGGTGTTGGGATTTAGTCTGTGGGTCAGCTTATTGCTTTGATAATTGAAAGGTGAAGGGCACCCTGTTACAGCTGAGTGTGTGTGTGTGTGTGTGTGTGTGTGTGTGTGTGTGTGTGTGTGTGTGTGTGTGTGTGTGTGTGTGTGTGTGTGTGTGTGTGTGTGTGTGTGTGTGTGTGTGTGTGTGTGTGTGTGTGTGTGTGTGTGTGTGTGTGTGTGTGCGTGCGTGCGTGCGTGCGTGCGTGCGTGCGTGTGTTTGTGTGTGTGTATGTATGTGTGTGTGTGTGTGTATCTGCTCCGTTCTTGTTGTGTAAGACTTTATCGTGACCAGGTAATCATTTAACCATGTGTGTGTGAGTGCGTGCGTGCGTGCGTGAGTGCGTGTGTGAGTGCGTGTGCGTTCGTTCGTGCGTCTGTGAGTGTGTGTGTGTGCGTGCGTGAGTGAGTGCGTGCGTGAGTGCGTGCGTGCGTTCGTTCGTGCGTCTGTGAGTGTGTATGTAAAACAAAAATCCAGAAAATCACATTGTATGATTTTTAAGTAATTAATATGCATTTTATTGCATGACATAAGTATTTGATCACCTACCAACCAGTAAGAATTCCGACTCTCACAGACCTGTTAGTTTTTCTTTAAGAAGCCCTCCTGTTCTCCACTCATTACCTGTATTAACTGCACCTGTTTGAACTCGTTACCTGTATAAAAGACACCTGTCCACACACTCAATCAAACAGACTCCAACCTCTCCACAATGGCCAAGACCAGAGAGCTGTGTAAGGACACCAGGGATAAAATTGTAGACCTGCACAAGGCTGGGATGGGCTACAGGACAATAGGCAAGCAGCTTGGTGAGAAGGCAACAACTGCAATTATTAGAAAATGGAAGAAGTTCAAGATTACATTTACATTTAAGTCATTTAGGAGACGCTCTTATCCAGAGCGACTTACAAATTGGTGCATTCACCTTATGACATCCAGTGGAACAGTCACTTTACAATAGTGCATCTAAATCTTAAAGGGGGGTGAGAAGGATTACTTATCCTATCCTAGGTATTCCTTAAAGAGGTGGGGTTTCAGGTGTCTCCGGAAGGTGGTGATTGACTCCGCAGTCCTGGCGTCGTGAGGGAGTTTGTTCCACCATTGGGGGGCCAGAGCAGCGAACAGTTTTGACTGGGCTGAGCGGGAACTGTACTTCCTCAGTGGTAGGGAGGCGAGCAGGCCAGAGGTGGATGAACGCAGTGCCCTTGTTTGGATGTAGGGCCTGATCAGAGCCTGGAGGTACTGAGGTGCTGTTCCCCTCACAGCTCCGTAGGCAAGCACCATGGTCTTGTAGCGGATGCGAGCTTCAACTGGAAGCCAGTGGAGAGAGCGGAGGAGCGGGGTGACGTGAGTGAACTTGGGAAGGTTGAACACCAGACGGGCTGGGGCTCCATGCATGATCTCACCTCGTGGGGCATCAATGATCATGAGGAAGGTGAGGGATCAGCCCAGAACTACACGGAAGGACCTGGTCAATGACCTGAAGAGAGCTGAGACCACAGTCTCAAAGAAAACCATTAGTAACACACTACGCCGTCATGGATTAAAATCCTGCAGCGCACGCAAGGTCCCCCTGCTCAAGCCATCGCATGTCCAGGCCCGTCTGAAGTTTCCCAATGACCATCTGGATGATCCAGAGGAGGAATGGGAGAAGGTCATGTGGTCTGAACTCCACTAGCCATGTTTGGAGGAAGAAGAAGGATGAGTACAACCCCAAGAACACCATCCCAACAGTGAAGCATGGAGGTGGAAACGTAATTATTTGGGGATGCTTTACTGCAAAGGGGACAGGACGACTCTACCGTATTGAGAGGAGGATGGATGGGGCCATGTATCGCGAGATCTTGGCCAACAAACTCCTTTACTCAGTAAGAGCATTGAAGATGGGTCGTGGCTGGGTCTTCCAACATGACAACGACCCGAAACACACAGCCACGGCAACTAAGGAGTGGCTCCGTAAGAAGCATCTCAAGGTCCTGGAGTGGCCTAGCCAGTCTCCAGACCTGAACCCAATAGAAAGTCTTTGGAGGGAGCTGAAAGTCCGTATTGCCCAGCGACAGCCCCGAAACCTGAGGGATCTGGAGAAGGTCTGTATGGAGGAGTGGGCCAAAATCCCTGCTGCAGTGTGTACAAACCTGGTCAAGAACTACAGGAAACGTATGATCTATGTAATTGCAAACAAAGGTTTCTGTACCAAGTATTAAGGTCTGCTTTTCTGATGTATCAAATACTTATGTCATGCAATAAAATGCTAATGAATTACTTAAAAATCATTCAATGTGATTTTCTGGATTTTTGTTTTAGATTCCATCTCTCACAGTTGAAGTGTACCTATAATAACAATTACAGACCTCTACATGCTTTGTAAGTAGGGAAAACCTGCAAAATCGGCAGTGCATCAAATACTTGTTCTCCCCACTGTGTATCAAAATGTCCATTACAAGTTGAATGTGGACACAAATATGAGATTATTATTATTACACATTTTCTGAAATATTGTATTCAAATATGTAAATGAAGCAATATACAGGTATCTGCCAAAATAAAAGAAACACCAACATAAAGTGTCTTAATAGACTGTTTGGCCACCATGAGCCAGAACAGATTCAATTCACCTTGGCATAGATTCTACTAGTGTTTGGAACTCTATTGGAGGGATGTGACACCATTCATCATGACCCTAAGCATGATGGGATGTTAATAGCTTAATTAATTCAGGAACTACACCTGTGTTCTTTCTTCCAATATACTTTGTATCCCTAGTTTACTTAAGTGTTTCCATTATTTTGGCAGTTACCTGTACATGTGCCTATTCTGCCAACCAGTGGTGTAAAATATTTAAGTAAAAATACTTTAAAGTACTACTAGTGTATTTGGGGGGGTATCTGTACTTTACTTTACTATTTACCAATTGTGCAAGTTCTCCCACTTCAAAAGATGAGAGAGGCCTGTAGTTTTCATCATAGGTACACTTCAACTATTACAGACAAAATTAGAAAAAAAATCCAGAAAATCACATTGTAGGATTTTTTTATGAATTTATTTGCAAATTATGGTGGAAAATAAGTATTTCACCAATAACAAAAGTTTATCTCAATACTTTGTTATATACCCTTTGTTGGCAATGACAGAGGTCAAAAGTTTTCTGTAAGTCTTCACAAGGTTTTCACACACTGTTGCTGGTATTTTGGCCCATTACTCCATGCAGATCTCCTCTAGAGCAGTGATGTTTTGGGGCTGTTGCTGGGCAACACAGGCTTTCAACTCCCTCCAAAGAATTTCTATGGGGTTGAGATCTGGAGACTGGCTAGGCCACTCCAGGACCTTGAAATGCTTCTTACGAAGCCACTCCTTCGTTGCCCGGGCGGTGTGTTTGGGATCATTGTCATGCTGAAAGACCCAGCCACGTTTCATCTTCAATGCCCTTGCTGATGGAAGGAGGTTTTCACTCAAAATCTCACGATACATGGCCCATTCATTCTTTCCTTTACACGGATCAGTCATCCTGGATCCTTTGCAGAAAAACAGCCCCAAAGCATGATGTTTCCACCCCCATGCTTCACAGTAGGTATGATGTTCTTTGGATGCAACTCAGCATTCTTTGTCCTCCAATCCCGACGAGTTGAGTTTTTACCAAAAAGTCATATTTTGGTTTCATCTAACCATATGACATTCTCCCAATCTTCTTCTGGATCATCCAAATGCTCTCTAGCAAACTTCAGACAGGCCTGGACATGTACTGACTTAAGCAGGGAGACACGTCTGGCACTGCAGGATTTGAGTCCCTGGCGGCGTAGTGTGTTACTGATGGTAGGCTTTGTTACTTTGGTCCCAGCTCTCTGCAGGTCATTCACTAGGTCACCCCGTGTGGTTCTGGGATTTTTGCTCACCGTTCTTGTGATCATTTTGACCCCCCAGGTGAGATCTTGCGTGGAGCCCCACATCGAAGGAGATTATCAGTGGTCTTGTATGTCTTCCATTTCCTATTAATTGCTCCCACAGTTGATTTCTTCAAACCAAGCTGCTTACCTATTGCAGATTCAGTCTTCCCAGCCTGTTGCAGGTCTATAATTTTGTTTCTGGTGTCCTTTGACAGCTCTTTGGTCTTGGCCGTAGTGGAGTTTGGAGTGTGACTGTTTGAGGTTGTGGACAGGTGTCTTTTATACTGATAACAAGTTCAAACAGGTGCCATTAATACAGGTAACGAGTGGAGGACAGAGGAGCCTCTTAAAGAAGAAGTTACAGGACTGTGAGAGCCAGAAATCTTGCTTGTTTGTAGGTGACCAAAAACTTATTTTCCACCATAATTTGCAAATAAATGTATTAAAATTCCTACAATGTGATTTTCTGGATTTTCTTTTCTCATTTTGTCAGTCATAGTTGAGGTGTACCTATGATGAAAATTACAGGCCTCTCTCATCTTTTTAAGTGGGAGAACTTGCACAATTGGTTGCTGACTAAACACTTTTTGCCCCACTGTATATATCATACTTTTATTTCACTAAATTCCTAAAGAAAATCATGTACTTTTTACTCCTTATGTTT
Source organism: Oncorhynchus gorbuscha (assembly GCF_021184085.1). Taxonomy (NCBI): domain Eukaryota; kingdom Metazoa; phylum Chordata; class Actinopteri; order Salmoniformes; family Salmonidae; genus Oncorhynchus; species Oncorhynchus gorbuscha. The sequence goes on from NC_060176.1 coordinate 20,218,736, forward strand.
TCCCTGAAACCCAAAAGTAATTGTTACATTTTGAATGCTTAGCAGGACAAGAAAATGGTCCAATTACAGACTTCTCAAGAGAACTTGTAGTGTGCCCCTGCTACTCCCCCCCCCCAAAAAAATGAATGGTGCCATCTGGTTTGCTTAATATAAGGAATTTGAAATTATTTATACTTTTACTTTTGATAGTTAAGTATATTTTAGCAATTATATTTACTTTAGATACTTAGTATATTTAAAACTGAATTATTTTAGACTTTTACTCAAGTAGTATTTTACTGGGTGACTTTCCTTCATTAACACGTCAACTTCATAGCAAACACTGGGGGACATCTATAAGCGGCAAAACCAGCTCTGTGTGCCCTTTCCAAAAATAATTAAATACATGTATGATTGACCCCCAAATAATTATTTGGGTGATTCCATGCAAGGATAGCCCCAAAAAGTTTTTTTGTATCTCAGATTGTTCTGGCATTTCTCACATAGAAACTTAATTCGGAAGGATGGATGTTTGACATGCTTTTTATATTTGTATCACAAACCATTTTTGAGAAAATCATGATGAAAGTGGCCATTTTAAGCCCTTTTTAGACCTGTACATGCCTTATGTAAGACCCTATGATCTGTGAACTGTACATGATACTGTCAAGGCTGTGGGTAAGTGGTGAAAGGAGTCAGGTGCAGGAGAGCTGAGATGCGTGGACAAGGTATTTAATACAAAAAAACACCAGTACAAACACAATACTATGGTGCTGGAAAAATACAAATAAATATAAATAAACAGGCGACATAACAAAACCCGGTAACAATCTACCAGCTGTCAGATACAGCCTTAAAATAAAACAAACACGCACACAAATATGGGGGAAACCAGAGGGTAAATAAACAAAGACAAAACAAATGGAAAATGAAAAGTGGATCGGTGATGGCTAGAAGACCGGTGACGTCGACCGCCGAACGCCGCTCGAATAAGGAGAGGGACCGACTCCGGTGGAAGTCGTGACAGATACAGACAACATCTTGTGGTCACTTCTTATAGTTTGGTCTAAAATATTGAGAATGAATAGAATCTGAAAAATACATTTTCACATGAATTATTCAACATAAAAAGTACCCTTTTTGATTTAGCTTATTTTATACATACAAAATACTTTAAAAACAATTCAAACATATTTCCAGTGGGCTCTGGTACTTTTGAAGATAAGACATATTATAGTATGAGAAATTGACATTATAGGTCATTAACCAATCACAGCCCTCCTTTGGGATTGTACATTCAGCAAATCACCAGCGGAGAAAGTTCCCTTTGAATCCATTTTCCCATTCACTATGTTGGTGGTGCTCATAACTTAACAATTAGCATAGTGCCCACTCTGGAAATCTGATGTAAACAATGTCTTAAATTGAACAACATCAAAAAGGGCACTTTTGAGATGTTAATATTTTTAATGTTGAATAAAGGAATGTTTTTAGAATCTAGACATACTCCGTATTTTAGAGCACACTATAAGGTGTAAAAAATAATACCAAAATTTTTGCCTGTATCATGGACGAGTTGGCAATGGATGGTAGCCTACAGGGTTGAGTAGACTTGGCATTGAAACTGAGGAAGAGGTGGATGAGAGAGCCTTGCTATTTCACTGAGAAGGTGAAATTTTAAGAGTGGAGAAAGTGATGAGACAAAGATCAGGTCCTGCTTCTGATATCTAAACAGTGTGAGGGATGACGAGATGGGTGGCTCCCGATACAATATTGCTACGCTTAACACGTTTACCCTCATAATGTACTGTTATTGTGTGAGATGAATGGAGTTTTTTAAAAGTCTATGTTTTTTTGTGAAATCAGAAATTGAGACCTGCCTCTTGATTGCATTGTAATGATCTGATCCAGATATGTGGCTGTATGGGTCTGATTAAACAACAACAGCAGTGGCTGCTGAAATTGAAGTGCCTCATGTGACAAGGGACAAATTACCCAGGAGTGCTTTTTACTGAGGAGAAAATTATGGGAGCATTAAGAATGCATTGTTATGCAGTGTTCAGGATGCTCACTGTCTGTGATTGATAAAACCAAGCTTTTATGTTTTTGCACTGCAACAGATTGTGCTGTGATGCAGCTATGACCGCTTGATTTCTAACCATGTTGAATAGAGCTTGGTTATTATTTAGCCAACTGCAACAGTTTGGCTGTGAGGCTGTGGATGCCTCCCTCCCTTCAGTCCTTTGTACAGTAGCACGGTGGGCTTAATTGAATGCCAGTAGTAAGCCTGAGCGCGAGCCACACTTAGCCACCACTAGTCTCTCTCAGCCTGGCAGGCTTCTGGTCTCCCACGGTGGTAATCCTAAACCCCAGGGTGCCCTTCCCCTTGTTAAAGGGAGCATTAAGAGGAGGGGTCTGCCTCTTTCTCAGTCTCTTTGACAGTGTGTCAATGCTCTGACCTCTGGCATCTACTGCTGTGCTGGCCTCTCTTCTCTTGTTCCACGCAGCACAGCACCCAG